>NW_026057577.1:150120896-150185705 GCF_023721935.1 Panthera uncia
TATAACGGATCGGGTTTTGTAGGTAGGTGTGTACGTATCCAACGCAAGTGTAAGGGCGGTCGTATGTGATATTCTGGCTTTGCTTTATTGTTTACCGTCAGGACGCTTTAAATAGACAAACAATATCCGAAAATGTAGACACCATTACAAGTCACACGGGAGCAAATATTAAAGGGAATATTTCAAGGTTATTGCTGTGCCTTGCCTCACACCGTCTTGGCTTCTCTTTGTGGTTTTCTTTCTAATGTCACTGACTATTCCCACAACAGACCGCATAATGTGCCCTCACGGGAAGGACACCTCTTTGTCAGAAAGACACGATAACAACACGTGCCGGGGGCTCACGCCTGCCACATCTGGTTGACCAGCTGGCCGCCAGGAGGGCCTCGGCTGAGAGGTGAGGGGTTTACTTTTGGCGGGCTCGGCTTTTTCGCCTGCAACGCGGAGGTGCCGATACCAAACCTCCTGAGCGTGGTTTGTAGATGTGACCCTTGTAACAGCCCCGGGTGTGCGGTAAGGGCTGAGCGAATGGCAGCAACGATGAGTAGGTCTACATTCTCCATGGCACAGCTCTTTGCATAGAGTAGGGGCCATCCAGACTCACTGGCTATCTTACAAGGACTTCTAGCCCTTCTCACCTTTGCCTCGAGCGGGCATTCAGATAATTCATTGCAGACCCACAGGACTCTATGACCGCTAGTGAGAGTCACACCGAGAGTGTTTCGGGAGTGCCACGCACTGTGCTTCTGTGCTTGCCATGTTAAGAACACTGTCTGGCCCATGCTTGGCTTGGATATAATTCTGCCGCCCAGGGTGATGACCCAGGGAGACGTGCAAGGGAGCCAGGCCCACGAGCCACGGAGAACCTGAGCTCACGCACATGCTTCGTGTCCTGCGGTTGAGTGTGGCATGAGATGGACGGTCTGCTTCCCGGCTGTGACAGGGGCAAGTTACTCAATTGGTGCAAGCGACTTAATCTCTCCGCCCCTCAGCTTCTCTATCCTCAAAATGGGATATAGCACCATCACGCATGTTGTTGTGTAGATTAAATGAACTGGAATGACAAGTGACGTTTCGCCGGCACATTGTAGATATTAATTCTCCTAAGTAGCATTAATAATGTGGCCGTTAATAATTAAATCCTGCAATGTCTGTCCAAAAAAAAATCTAGGTTAATATGCACGTAGAAGGAAACACAAGATAAGGAATACAATGGTCACTGAAACTGGCGTTCAGGTTCGATCAACCAGTCAGCACCGTGGTCTCTGCTCAGACCGAAGGACTGGTGAAGACAGGGACAGCGTGGCTGGGCTGTCGGAAGTATTCTGGGGACAGAGAGAGAGCCACTCCAAGATGTCGATTGCAAATAGAAAGCCACGCTGAGGCTTACTACTTTTTATAAATTAAGTCAAAACAGCAAGAATGTCCAGTTTTGGGAATGATTGTTTCCTCTGTGATCTGACATTAAGCATTAGATTACCTTGGGCCACTGTTGTCTGTGGGCCATCTAGGAGAACTCTCTTTGGAACTTGGGTTTGCTCTGACAGCCTTTGAAGGCAGGGCTGACTAGTTCTGAGTAAACACGGAGCCTTTTCTGCTGCTCAGCTGGGTTTCCGAGCCATTTGACAGCTGAGGACAGAATGTATTTTCAACTTGGAATTTGGAAAATTTCGATGCCGTGACAACAAAATTGAAATAGAGGGGTTTCCGACACAACCTGGCTCATGGATCAGTAGCGTCTCCTGGTCAGGTGCTCATTCAGCCTGCACACTGCCTGTTGTGTCTGACGTGTTTTTAGAAACACTTAATTTGTATACTATTGACATTTAGACTATAACTGTCAATGAGAATGTGTGTTTTAAATTAACATGCCACATAACCAGCATATTATACAGTATTTGGACAGGTTCATATGTAAGTAGTTATTGGTCAGATTTCACATCACAATGCGCACTTTCAATAAAGTTGGGTATTTCCTACTGAAAACTGATGGCCGGACTTTTACAGTTAACTATTTACTAAAAATGTTGCATGTTCAAATAATCAATAAGGAATCTCATTATGTTGCAGAGATGTTTTTCTCTTCATTTTCCGAAGTTTAATAAATGTAGCACATCCAGAAATGAGTGGCCTGAACAATATGTCACCGTGAATTAAAACCTAACAGCATTTTTGTTTGGTCCTAATAATGCAAACATCTACCTTAGAATGCATATCAAAATTTAGAAGGCTGTTTCCAACCAATTCAGGAGGAACTTGTTGGATAAAAGAATTCCAGAACAGGTAATAAATTGCCAAAGAAAATCAGATACATTTTTGGAAAGGGCCGTGCAAATATCTAGTTATATTTGTGGGTTTAGAAAAATAACACTGAGTGTGAACAGTTTCCAAGAGTTGGGTTCACTGCAGCCCTAGAGTCCTGGCCATGCTTATTGCAAGAGATTGGGGCCCGTGTGTCTTTGGATTGCAGTTCAACAAAGACAGATACCTGATCCAGAAACTTGTTTCCAGGAAGATGATATTGGATGCACCTAATTTACATTTTCACATCTATTAATGCCTAGTAGAGTCACCCTTTCTGCATATCTCAATCATGTACTTAAATTGTTTTACACCTTTGGACCACTGATACCTAGTGATCCATACCAAAGAAGGACCGGGTTTAATTTAAGTGCATTTTGGTGTGAAAAAAATAATGTATTCAATACCTTTTTTCCCTAATGTAGAATAAACATATATATACACGAAATATCCACTTGTGGATTTTTCCTCTGGGGCCTGAAAGAGGTGCCCATTGTATATAATTCTCCTACACTTTTCTGTAACAATAAATGTAGACCTCATACTTTCCAATTAACCTTCATTTTTTTTCTTTTTTTTTAAAGTTTATTTATTTTGAAAGAGAGGGGGGTGGCAAGAGGGGCAGAGAAAGAGAGAGAGAGAGAGAGAGAGAGGGAGAGAGAGAATCCCAAGCAGACTCCACATTGTCAGCACAGAGTTGGACGCCGGGCTCAAACCTACAAACCACGAGACCATGACCTGAACCGAAACCAAGAGCCAGACGTTCAACCAACTGAGCCACCCAGGCATCCCTCAATTAAGCCTCATTTTCATCTTTAATTTTAAAATAATATTTTTGTAGTTTCAATTTACAAGAGTCCATGATTTCTTGACGTGAACATGAATGGTTTCCTTTTTGCAATGCATTGGTAACTTTTCCCCATAGAAGCGTTGTCACTAATATCTTCTTTCTATGTATGTCATAGAGGTAAAAAAAAAAATGTAGCTGAACATACCTGTCTGGCATTTTATTTGTTTTTCCTTTGTAATAGGGTAAAATTATTTTGCTTCCAAACCTACATTGTCTGCCTCATGTCTAGTCTCTCAAACTCTTGGTGAGGAAATTGGCAAACAAAATCTGATTTACACTGAGATTTATGAGATCTGATTAACACCGAGGTTTAGGTACATCAAGCACTACTGGCTGTTTCTGACATCCGATGTGGACCCCATGATGCTAGAAACTGTCTCCAGGGTGCAGAGACAGACACCAGCAAATCTGCTCCTGAAGGCTCGGCTCATTATTGCAGAAACTCTCCTCCGCTTGCTTACCTTTCAAAGTAATGTTAACAGCCCTTGGTTAGCGGTGCCCAGTGCTCCCACTGGAAATGCTAGGACTCCAGACGCTTACCACAAAATGGTCTCACAGAGTAGAGAGTCGGCTCTGTAGCCTTGGCTCACATTATGTTTAAGGTTAACAGAAACGAGGAATGCATACGATTAAACTTGCCAAAGCCCAGGAACATAATTAAGGGATACTCCTTGAGAACTGCTCCTTAAAGATCGTCTTTTAATTGCTATCTTGCTAGGAGAGACCAGAATGAATGAGGTTGTTACAATTTCCCAGTCAATCTTGCAATGCTCCATTTTCCTAATTGCTGTAGAAAGGTTATGGGTTGGATTCCGGAAACTGCTTCCTTGTCCTGCCACAGGATGAGCCTTCCTTTCTCTTGTCTTCCTGCATGGGTGTGAAGTCTCCCCGACCACCCTGGCACCATCACCCTCTTTCTACCTTACCCGGGCCCACGCCCTGGGAACTTAACCGTAGGGGGCCGTCAACCAGAGTCACCCATGATTTCGTGTCTTCCCGCATCATGTTTTCCTTTTCACTTATCCGTGTCAATCTCAGGTTTGGACTCACGTTTGGTTTAGCCAGGGATTGAGTTTGCCCAACACCGGTATCATTGCTATGTCCTATGCACAGGAACTGTTGCGTTAAAGGACACATCTAAATGTAGTTTTGTCTAATCTGTGCTCCAGTCCGCTGAGCAGTCAGATAATAGCCTACAAGTCAAATTTAGCGGCCCCCGCCCCCACCAGTTATTTCTTTAAGGTCTTGGAACTAAGAATGCTTTTCATCATTGTTGAACAACAACAACAACAACAACAAATCAAAAGAAGACTATCTTATGACACATGACAGTTATATGAAATTCAGTTTTGGGTGTTGTACGTTAAGTTTGATTGGAACACGACAACACTTATTTATTTGTGTATTGAGTGCGACTGTTTTTGTGCCACAAATACACAGCTGAGCAGTTACAACAGAGACCACATGGCCTGCAAAGCCTAAGATATGTACCAGCTGGTCTTTCATAGAACAAGTTTGCTGATCTCTGATCTACATTTACCAAGGCAGGCTAAAGGTCAGTGTTATCCAACAGGGCCTGGTAAGGATGATCTGGAGAGCCAATGCCCCCACTCAGCCCACCCTAGCTATTGTCACCGTGCAGGAAGGTCGGCCCAGCCTGGCTGAATTGGCCAAGTTTTCAGGACAAGATAGCAAATGTAATTTTTGTGTAATTCTTAAGAAAAATAAAAAAATAAAAAAAACACAACGTAAGGGAGACCCAATATACCCGTGGCTATGTGAATGCATGGGCTGCCGAATCGTAAACTCTGGCCCCGTCCAGCTGCCTCTAGGACTGGACTAGGCAGTGTATGAGACATCCCGTTCGGGGTGACTGGCACTCTTTCTTTAATGTTTGAAAAGAAGAATTGGAGTCTCTCAAAGCAGAACAAGAACTCTGTTCTCATAACTCCCTCCAGATATGCGATGCATTTTTGTATTTTTCACGAATATGGTTCAACCTGGTGTTCTCAAGCTATTAATTAATTTAGGATGGTTTTCAAAAATATGGCAGATATAAGTATATTATTAGGGTGACTGTCACATTAATGTCTAAACCACTTAGCTAAAGGGTGTTCTTGTCATAAAGGGCACCATCACTTTCTGTTGGACATTATGAAATGTTAAATTCAAAAGAGAAATTAAAATATCAAGATGTCCCTATAATACATTTATGTAGACATTTATTTATTTATGTATTTTTAAATTTTTTAACGTTTATTTATTTTTGAGACAGAGAGAGACAGAGCATGAGCAGGGGGGCAGGCAGAGAGAGAGAGAGGGAGACACAGGATCCGAAGCAGGCTCCAGGCTCTGAGCCGTCAGCCCAGAGCCCGACGCGGGGCTCGAACTCATGGACCGCGAGATCATGACCTGAGCTGAAGTCGGACGCTTAACCGACTGAGCCACCCAGGCGCCCCATTTATGTAGACATTTAGTTGGCACTCAGCATACAGTTGATGAATGAGTATTGAATAAATATAAATGGGATCTATAAATCCACCTACATATAAATTTTCACATATTTACCTATTATAGTGCCATATGTGTGTGTGTGTGTGTGTGTGTGTGTGTAGGTGTATGTAGAGAGAGACAGAGACAGAGAATGAGAACACAAGGCCAGAATCACATTAAACGTGTGGAACCCTGCTGTCGTCTGAATGTTCACAGAAAGATTTCCATCTATCTCCACCATCCCACAGGTAATTATGACATGTCTGCACGGTACCAGGCCTGTGCTGGGAATTGCGGATTTATCCAGTAAAATGATCATATTACGGGAACATATCGGAGTAAAATGTGCAGGCCACCACTAGGGCCCTCCCCTGGCTGGGCCCAGCCCTTGGTTCTGCCTCACTGTGGGGACCTGACCCCAGGGAACACTCAGTAAACATTACCAATCCCTATCATTTGCCAACGAGGTATGAAAGGCAGGGTCTAAAAGATTCTCTGGTTTCTAATGTGCACGGATGAGTGAGTGCGATGTCATTTACTAAAATGGAGACAATGGGGCAAGGTGGGGGACGTTCTGAGAGAGAAGCAAGGTGAATTTTATCGTGAAATGTCCAGCTGGAACTCTAATAGGGCACGCGAGTAGCATTTATCGAGTAGGAAGGTGTTTACAAGCATCTATCTTGTCAGAGGCAGATAGCTGATTGTCAGTGGGTGTAGGTGAGTGCCGAAGACAGAGAAATACATGAGACGCCTGAGGTCATAGGGGAGAAGGCGGGAGACTCAGGGTGGACTCTGGACAGCATATGCATTTAAAGCAGGGTCAGGGGAAAAGTTGCTGGCAAAGGTCATGAGGAAAAAAACAGGGCAGAGCAATAGCATAGCAACAAGGAAGGACAGGTCCACAAAAAGACAATGGCAAGGACCCGATTAGTGTATAACCTGAGACGTGACTGGTGACAAGAGAGCAGATTCCAGGGAATTGGGAGGACAGCAGTCGGATCTTTAGGGAGGAAGTAAATACAGATAACAAGAGATCTATTTTTACCCCAGAAGTTTGACTACGAAGGGAAAGAAGAAATACGTTGCAGCCTTCCAGACGGTGTGGGCGTGCACGTGTATGCGAACATTGTAGATACGTGCCCCTGTTTAATTGATGTTTACTTGGTGAAGAAGTTGGAGAGGATGAGTCCCCACATACCACTTGCTTTCGTGACATTTGTGTGCTCTCAGATATGAGCGACTGCCATGTATGCAGAAGGCCAACACCAGAGCAATCCATGGAGAACTGGTGTCTCCAGTCCTGCTTCTGTCAGAAGTCAGTCGTATTACCTGGAAGAGTTCAGAACCACTTTGGTCTATGGAACTCCTATCAGTCAGACAAAAATTCATAAATAAACGGTGCTCCAGCTTTCTTGCATAGATTTTACTTAGAATGTACTGTTCCTAGTACCTATGCATCAGTTGAACACATAACACTTTCAAACTGAGCACACTGGTGGTTCCATGACAATCCAAATGGGCAACCAAGTGGAGAATAGAATCATCCTTCCCAGCACTCCTGCTCTTCCCGAGCTACTAGGCTGTAAGCACCAGGGTCCCCAAGGGTACTCAGAGTGTAGCTTGGCTCAGAAACCTGCGATCTCCAGCCTAGATTTGTTTTGTTTTCTCACTCTGCCCTGGCGCTTAGTCTTTGCATTTTATTTCAGACAACTCATCTTTTGTATTTTGCCTCAATAATTTCACTTAAGCATCATGAAAGCTTTAAATACAGACAAAGAAAACTGCATCTTGTTCTTGTTTTTTGGTTAGGCCAACCAGAATCCCAAGGATTGGTTTTCTTTTTATTTCCCTCTAACATGGTAGGAGGCAGAGACATGAGAAAACCCAAACCCCACACTTATAATCTCTCTCTCTCTCTCTCTCTGTACATACACATGCTGTGTGTGTATGTGTGTACAACCAATGTTAACTTTGGAAGCTTTTCAAACTTTTGTTTAGAGATGGGGACATATAAAGCAGATGTTTCTGTATTTACTGACAGGGTCCTTGTGTGTTTTAATGAGGGCTGCCTCTCAAGCATGAGTTATATTTGTCAGTTAGTTCTGAGATTTCATCTTTATTTTTCTGAAGCAATACAGATCATATTACCCTCAACATGAAGTCAAAGTATCCCCAAACACCCGACATATCAGTGTTTGAAAGTTCTCAATCATCTCTGAGTACCTCAAGTTCCCATATCCCAAGAACAATGGACCACATCATTAAAGGGAATTACCCCTGATGGACAGTGCTTAGATGTCCTGTCATTGTATGCTGATCTTGTCACCCTTCCTTTTCCTGTATAGACCCCCAAACTCCCCAGTGCTTTGCCCCATGCTTTCCCAAGCTTAAACATACTGTTTCTATGAGCCCAAGATATCACCTTATCAGTCAGTCATTGGTGCTGGTCCAGCACTAAAGATACTTTAATCACTCTCCCACTGACTGTCATGTGGCCAGACCAGATCCCAGCCCTACCTGGGTTTACCCTGAATTCTATTTGAATGTGTTCTCTACTTACCTTCTAGAATCCTCTGAGTCATGGCGTTGTTTTCTTTTTAAATCAGCTTTATTGAAGTATAATTTACAAATCATAAAACACACAAATATGAAGTGTACCTTCAAAGGCAGTTTGAAATACGTGTACATCAGTGAAACTATCACTTCGTTTGTGATGTAGAAAATTTCCATCATCCCAGAAGGTGCTTCATGGTCCCTTCACAGTCGGTCCCCACTGTCTGTAATAATGGTTTCAGGAGTAGAATTTAGTGATTCTTTACTTACATATAACACCAAGTGTTCATCCCAACAAGTGTCCTCCTTAATGCCTGTCACCATTTAGCCCATCCCCCCACCCAACAACCCTCCAGAAACCCTCAATTTGTTCTCTGTATTTAAGAGTCTCTTATGTTTTGCCTCCTTCTCTGTTTTTATTTTTCTCTTATTTTTTCCATCCCTTTGCCTATGTTCATCTGTTTTGTTTCTTAAATTAACATATGACTGAAATCATAATATTTGTCTTTTTCTAACTTTTTTCACTTAGCATACTATATTCTAGTTCCATCCATGTTGTTGCAAGTGGCAAGATTTCATTCTTTTTGATCAATGAGTAACATTCTCTTGTATATATATATATATATATATATATATATATACACTGCATCTTTTTTTATCCATTCATCAGTCAGTGGACATTTGGGCTCTTTCTATAATTTGTTTATTGTTTTTTATTAAAGCCATTTATTTATTTTTGAAAGAGAGATTGCAAGTGAGGGAGAGAAAGAGAGAGAGAGGGAGACAGAGAAAATCCCAAGCAGGCTCCACACTGCCAGTGCATAGCCTGATGTGGGGCTCAAACTCAGCAACCGTGAGATCATGACCTGAGCTGAAATCAAGACTCAGACACCTAACTGACTGAGTCACTCAGCACGCCCCCACCATAATTTGGCTATTGATACTGCTGCTATAAACTGTGGGGCATATTTGCCCCTTCAAATCAGCATTTTCTATCCTTTGGATAAATACCTAGTAGTGCAATTGCTGGGTCAGAGGGTAGTTCTATTTTTTATTTTTATTTTTATTTTTGAGGAACTTCCATTCTGTTCTCCAGAGTGGCTGCACCAGTTTGCATTCCCACAAACAGTGCAAGACATTTCCCCTTTCTCCACATTCTTACCAACATTTGTTGTTTCCTGAGTTGTTAATTTTAGTCATTCTGATAGGTGTGAGGTGGTATCTCATTGTGGTTTTGATTTGTATTTCTCTGATGATGATTGATGTTGAGCATCTTTTCATTTGTCTATTAGCCATCTGGATGTCTTCTTGGAAAAGTGTCTGTTCATGTCTTTTGTCCATTTCTCCACTGGATTGTTTGTTTTTGCGGTGTTGAGTTTCATTCTTCATAGATTTTGGATACTAACCCTTTTTCCTTTATGTCATTTGCAAATATCTTCTCCCATTTTGTCATTTGCCTTTTACTTTTGTTGATTGTTTTCTTTGCTGTGCAGAAACTTTTTATCTTGATGAGTTCCCAATAGTTCATTTTGTTTTTGTTTCCCTCACCTCCAGAGACATCTCTAGTAAGAAGTTGTTGTGGCCGAGGCCAAAGAGGTTGTTGCCCATTTTCTCCTCTAGGATTTTGATGATTTCCTGTCTCACATTTAGGTCTTTCACCATTTTGAATTTGTTTTTGTGTCTGGTGTAAGAAAGTGGTCCAGTTTCATTCTGCATGTCACTGTCCAGTTTTCCCAGCACCATTTGCTAAAGAGGCTGTGTTTTTTTCCATTGGATATTCTTTCCTGCTTTGCCAAAGATTAGTTGGCCATACATTTGTGGATCCATTTCTGGGTTTTCTATTCTGTTCCATTGATCTATGTGTCTGATTTTTTTGTGCCAGTACCATACTGTCTTGATGATTACAGCTTTGTAATACAGTTCAAAGTCTGGAACCGTGATGCCTCCAGCTTTGGTTTTCGCTTTGAATCACTATTGATTCAATATTATGTACTTTATTAGTTTTGTATAGTTGATGTTGTATCTCACTAATGTCCTTCTTCTGTTCCACAATTCCATCCAGGATACCACATGACATTTAGTCATTGTGTTTGCTTAGGCTTCTTTTGGCAATGACAGTTTCTCAAAATTTCCTTTTTTTTTTAAACTCTGACAGTTTTTTCTTTTAATTTTTTTAATGTTTATTTATTTTTAAGACAGAGAGAGACAGAGCATGAATGGGGGAGGGTCAGAGAGAGAGGGAGACACAGAATCCGAAACAGGCTCCAGGCTCTGAGCTGTCAGCACAGAACCCGACAGGGGGCTCAAACTCAAGGACCGCGAGAACATGACCTGAGCCAAAGTCGGATGCTTAACCGACTGAGCCACCCAGGTGCCCCAAACTCTGACAGTTTTGAGGGATGTTCTACAAAATACTTGACCGGTATTCAACATCCACACCTCTATTGCAGGCACAACCTGTGTACAGAACATAGGCAAGGACACAGAGGGGCTGAATAGCACCATTAGCCAACTGGACCTGATTGAGATTTAAGCCGCATTCCCCCCCGCCCCAACAGATAAAGCACATTCTTCTCAAATGCATGTGTAACACTCACCAAGACCATATCTATGGTCATAAAAGAAACCTGAACTAAGTGAAGAGAAATGAAATAATGCAAAATATCTTTTTAAGTCATAATAGAATTAAACTACAAACCAATAACAGAAAGATACCAAGAAAATCCCTGAAGTGAAGCAATACACTTTTAAATAATCTATGGGATGGAGGGGAGATGTCAAAGGACATTAGAAATATTCTGAACAGAAATAAAATTAAATATGCCATATTAAATGTGTAGAATGTCCTTGTAACGGTGCTTTGAGGGAGACTGATAGTATAGGAGGTGTGTATGAAAAACTCAGAAAGGTTTCAAATTAGAGATTTATGCTTCAGAATCCAGAAAGGTAAGAGGAAAATAAATACAAATCAACAAAGGACAAGAAAATGATAGAAATAAGACAGAAATCCATGAAATTGAAAATAGAAAAACCATCGAGAAAATGGAAAAACTGAAAGCTGCTCATTTGAAATGATCAATAAAATTGATAAAGCTTCTAGCTAGATTGGCCAAAAGAGAGAAAAAAATACTATAAATCACCAATAAGAAGTATGAAAGAGGTGATATCACTTCACAGATATTATAGGAGTCAGGGAACAGTACAGGCAACTATGCACTAAGAACATCAACAATTTACCAAAAAGGGTTCAATTACTGAAAAAAATGACAAAGGTGACTTCATCAGAATTTTTAAATTTGCTCTCTGTAAAAGAAGGCTAACTTAAATTTTTTTATGTTTATTTATTTTTGAGAGAGAGAGAGAGAGAGAACGAGAGACAGCGAGAGCGTGAGTGGGGAAGGGGCAGAGAGAGAGGGAGACACAGAAACTGAAGCAGGTTCCAGACTCTGAGCTGTCAACACAGAGCCCGACGCAGGGCTGGAACTCAAGAACTGTGAGCTCATGACCTGAGCCGAGGTTAGACGTTCAACTGACTGAGACACCCAGGGGCCCGAAGAAGGCTAACTTAAAAGAATGACATGGAAATGTGGACGAAGAGAAAATATTTGTAAATTATATATCTGAAAATGGACTTGTAATCAGAAAAAAATATATATATGTGTATATATATGTGTGTGTATATATAGATAGATAGATAGATAGATAGTGTAATATATATAAATAAAACCCCCTAAACCAAACAGAAAGAAAACAACCCAATTAAAAATGGGCAAAATAATTGGACAGACGTTTCACCAAAGAAGGAACAAATAGCGTATGAAAAGACGTTCCGTATCATTAGCTAGAAATGCAAAGTCAGACCATGATGACCTAGTACTGCCACAGCCAGCATAGAAAGCAGAGACAGTTCCAAGTGCTGGAGACGATGTAGAAGCCGTAGAATATGCATCTCTGCTCGCAGTGAAAGCTGGTACAGCCTTTCTGGAAACCAGCGTATCAATTTCTTATCACCTTAATTGTGTATTTCCCACCTAAGCCAGCAACTCCCCTCCTGGGTATTAACCCAAGAAATGAAAATTTACGGTCGCACCAAACCCAGGCACAAGTATATACGGTAATTTTATTTCCAACGGGTGGACGACGCAAGGAAGCCGAGCGTCCTTCACCAGGTTAACGGATTAACAAGCTACACTCCGGCCACAACGTGGAATACTAACAGCTCGGTAGTAACAAGGAATGGGCTGCTCTGACATGCGACAGCTTGAGCATCTCAAAGGCACTGTGCTGAGTGAGAGAAGCCAGTTTCAAGGCGACGTACTGTGGGGCCCCATTTATATTCATACGACATTCTCAGGCAGGCAAAACCATAATGACGGAGGAGGATAGATCAGGGTGGCTAAGGGTCAGAGTGGAGAGGAAGAGGCGACTATAAAGGGAGAGAGGGAGAGCACGGGGAGTTTTTGATGTGATGGAACCGCTCTATATCGTGATGGTGATCATGTTTGCACACATCGACACACGCGCACACCAAAAAAAGGCAATCTTACCGTGTGAGAGCTTAAAGATGAAAACCAAGGGGAAAAACCAAATGGCCAGTGGTGGTTGGTAGCCAGGTAAGGACACTGCCACTTGCTGAAATGTTAGAAGGATAATCATAAAGATTGCAGCCACCTGAAAAAGCAGATTTGTAATAATACCAAGTGCAACGGGTTGTACTGTGAAATTGCGAATTATATTTAATCTTATATAAGATTTTGGCAAGGAACAAATGAAAGGGGTTAGGCCAGGTGGTAAAAGACATCTGTTTTGCAGGGTTATGGGTGATTTTCTCTCATGTTCTTTTCTCCAGAATTGTTAGAATGATGGTCTATAATTTTTTAAATGTTAAAAATAATTGGGCAAATGGAAAGGATTCAATTTTGCTATAATCGGTAGAACACATACTAAACCTCAAACAGAAACACATATGTGAAGATATAAAGTGTGTCTTATGCTTAATGAATCATCAGCTATATAGAGACTGGCATGAATAACTTTGTTTTTCCTTCTGGGATATGATTTTACAACATTTTTCACATCACAGCGATGAAATCAAGGTTTTACCAATAAAGTACCGTCTATAGGGACTTGAGACAAAAATGAAGAAATCTGTGAATAGCGAGATTGTGTCTGAATTGATAATTCTACAATGAATACTTTTAACATGGCGAAAATAAGAGTAAGGACATGAAAGCCTTATTTTCAGAGCTAAGGATTATTCAACATGAGCAAACTTGATTTTTTTTTTCATTAGATAGGTGTAGAAAAGACTTTCTACTGTATTCTTTTGGGTGTTTATTTCTTCTGGTAAAAGACAAAGGAGCCTGGGTAGTTGAGAGTCAGGGTTCTATCGTTTACTTTTCAATTCAGCTTCCGCCGCACCTCAAAATGTCGATTACCCAAGAATTCCCCACTAGGGCTCGGGGACAGGAGGTGGCTAGTGTCCATCAAATGGCACTTTGCGACCTCAGGGTCAGATCTGTGATGAAAACATCTTCTAAGCCACAAAACCAGGGGTGGCCACAGGGTTTTCTCTCTTGTTAGAGGAATAAATAACCCTGGCCAGTGTTGTGGAAGTTGTGGTTGTAGGGGAGTGAGGGTGGACTCAGTGCGTGCATGCGTTTACACACACACACACACACACACACACACACACCCTGCACATTCACAACGAGTGACCGCACAGACACTTCTGTTGCCGGGTCATCACAGACCAAAGCTGGGGACTAGGCCACTGAAATAGAGATTAATTCAGATCAATGGAATCACAGAAAGAAGAGGAAGGCACCTGCTTGGACCAGAGGCCGAGTCTGTAGACGAACACGCACCCCCATAAAACAAAACCCAGCAAACGTGGGCAGCCTGAGGGGAGCACCCCCGCGAGCCCCAGGGCAGAGTCTGGGGAGAGGCGACGACCCACTTAGAGCCTCCCGGGGGTCCCCGGGCTTCTCCCCTCCCATCCTCTTGCTGGCCTGCCGTCTGACAGAACGGTGTTGTGACCCATAATTGTGGCAGACCCGCAGCAGGTTTTGAGAGGCTTTCTGAGCCGCGGCGCCCAAGCAGCCTCCATCTGCCGTGGCCTCCTGTGCCTCCCACGGGGGACCTGGCTAATTTTTCAGTCAATTAGCAGAGGGCCGCTTTTGTTCTGCCCGCGCACCCCCTGGGCTCCGCTGACACCAGGAGCTGGCGTTCAGAGGGGGTGGGTTTGGGGAAGCATATTGTGTTGGTTTTTTCCATGACCTTGTGACACTGTTGGGCAAACGTGATCTCAATAATCGCAGCGATTTGCTAAAAAGCCAGGCCAAGCTCCACTCTCGTTGTTGTTGTGTCTGAGTGCGTGTGGGCGCGGGGGTGGTGGTGGTGGTGGGGCACCGCCAAGGAGCTGTTTTAAATAAACAGCGTATTTGTATTTTGCGGCCCTCTATGTTCTGTTTCAAGTTGATCTATGTATTCGGTTTTTAATCCCGTTCCCTCGAATAGGACAAAGCAGGGGTTCGATGATGCAGGAATGGCTTTATTGGGTAAAAACAGTTTATTCCGTTGAAGCTGCCGAGGCAGCTTGCTTCCCGCTGGCGTCGGACCGACTGCTGCTGCTCTCTGGTCTTGGCAACTTCCGGGCGAGCGGTAGGTCAGTCTATGTGACCCTCAGACCTCAGTCACCTCTTGACTCAGTTTCCCTGGCAAGATGGGAAAAGGTATGATGTGGGAACAGGCAGGTGCGCCTAAGGGGGCCCCTGGGGCCCGGCCCACAGCTGGCAGGGGCTTCCTGTTATGGGACCCTGTCTCTCCTGTAGCACTCAATGGGGGACCCAGCAGGTACCCCTTGTCCCTCCTCCTGCCGCAGGGGGCCAACTGCCTGCCAGCCCTCGTCTGGCACGTGATCTCCACTGGCCTTTCTCCTTGCCCAGCTGGGGACACACCAGGTCCCAAATGCCATGGGCTTCTCTACCCACATCACCGCACAGGTAAGGGATCCACTGTGTTTTCATTAGGGGTTTTCACCCCACATTTATGGCCCCTTCTGTGGCTACCACGCACAGCCAGCAGCGGGCCCTTCCTCTTAGGGTCTGTGACTCTGAAGTGTGCTTTGTCTCCCATTTTCCTCTAAAATAAAAGCTGTCAGGGCACCTGGGTGGCCCAGTTGGTTGAGCGTCCCACTTTGGCTCAGGTCATGATCTCACGGCTCATGAGTTTGAGCCCCACATCGGGCTCTGTGCCGACAGCTCAGAGCCCGGAGCCTGCTTCGGATTCTGTGTCTCCCTCTCTCTCTGCCCCTCCCTCCCTCCCTCCCTCCCTCTGTCTCTCAAAAATAAACATTAAAAAATAAAATAAAACAATAAAATAAAATCTTTCTTTTCTATTATGATTAAAAATGGTAGAAATCCAAGGACATACTTATAGAGCGAATCCAGCCCCCAGGATCCTTCTCCCTCCATCCCTGGAAACACTTGGCTTCCCCCCACCAGCCCCGGTGACGGTAATTGCTCTCAGCCCCACAGTGGAACTCCCCTTCCTCAGTGGGAGGGCTGGGAGACTGTGGGCCCCCCTCCTGGGAAGATCCCAGGACCCCCTGTGCTTCGCCCCTGCCTTTTCCAGCTCTTGGCGTGCGCTCACCCGCGGGGGGCAAGCTGGCCGCCTCGCTCCCCTCTCATCACCAGGCCCGGAGACTCTGTCTCTCTATAGTTAATAAATATACTTTTCCTCAGCGTTAAGCAATAAAATATTCACTGGGTCTGAGCTGGGGTTAACAGATTTCTGAAAATTTCATTGCGTGACAGCCTGTCCTGCATAATGCTCTCCGCTGTCTCGTGTTCCGGGGCAGAAACGATCTTGTGAGTCACTATAATAGTCTAGAATTACACTTGTACCACTGTCTCCGGCATATGGGGCTGTGTATACCCCTAGGCCTGGCCCCTCTCTTTCACGGCTTTTCAAATGATAACATTTGGCAAACCCAGCTCTGATGGAAAGTGCGCGCTCCTTCCTCAGTGGTGACAAAAGGGCCATCAGAGGCCTGACCGGTGGCCAGTCGTGGTGCTCTTTACTGGGTAATGAGAGGGGCTGCTTCTTCTTAATAACGCCCCGCGCCCTGGGGGGCCGGGAGCAAGCCTCCACTTAATTATACAGTCTTCCTTGTAGGGGTCCAGTTGGCGGAGGGCTTCAGCTGCACGGGTCTTCTCGGGGGGCCCCCTCCCTGCTGGCCAAGCATACCGATTGCTGGACAGTGGCGGCCAGAGGATGTGGACAGACCGGGCCCGGGAAGCGACGCGGGGGACAGCGGTGGGGCGCCAGAGCGGCTTTCTCAGCCACAAGCCACTTACACCTTAGGGGCAGTGGGGGGGGTGTGACCGTGAAAAGGAGGGCCGGCAGGCAACACCCTCGGCTAAGGACAGGAGAGGAAACCGACCCAGGCGAGCTCTGAGAGTGTCCGACCGAGGGAGCTCCTGGACAAGTGAGGGGCCTGCCCCGACCTTGTGGCTGGGAAGTACAGTCCGTGTTATTTGAGGAGGAGGAAACCAGCTGTCAGAAGCAGGGCAGCTGGTGGCGAGGGCGCTGGGCTCTGCCCTCCCCGCCTTTCATGCCCGTCCCATTCCGCCCCCTCTTGGGGGGTGTCGCGTCTCTGTTGCTGTCCAGGGAAGGCTGGGCGCTGCTAACACTCGGCTTCGGGGGTGCCTGAGCCCGCGGTGACTGCCATCCGCCCAGACATTAGGGGAAAGCTGTAGCGGCTCAGGACTCAGAGCCCAGGAGGGGCCGGGCACCGAGGGCGCTCCCGCTGGGGTCAGGACAGGCCATGCTTCTGCCGTGACTCTTTGCAGAATCAAGGAAAAGTTTCATCCATCCCTCAGTGCCGGCCTGACCTTTCTTTGCAAGAAGTAGTCACGTTTGGGATTACTGCTCATCCAGCCGTCTTCTGCTGGCTGCCTCTTTGAACCTGTGGGTCAACGCATCCTTCCGCCTTTTGTTGGCTCTGCCTTGCCCTTGACCCACTCTGCTCCCGGCTGTTTCCGCGGGCCCTCGTGCAGCATCAGCCTGGGTACGTGGCTGCCAGCTTCCCCCGTGGAGGGGCGTGTCCTCTTGCAAGTTGGTGTCGGGTCCACGCTGCCGGGCGCCTTTCCCGGTGAGCCCGTGTCGTGTGCTGTCCCAGGAGAGTCGTATGAAGCCAGGGCTGATGTGTGCTCAGCTTCTGGATCCTACGAAACACACGTGAAGGTGAAAACAGAGACACAAACAGGCAACAGCAAGGCCCTGTGGCAGGACGGACCGCGACGCACGCGGGGCTTCTGTGCCAGGGTTTTGTGGCAGAGGTCTTGAGCTGACCTCACGGGCTCTCCACTTTACGGAGTGTGCGCTGTGCACTTGAGATATATTTCTCTCTTTTAAGGGAGGTGAGATGTGCACAGGAGTGACCACGTACAAGTGTGCATGGCCTTTACTCCGTTCACAATGTTGTGCAAACGGCACCTACCTGACTGAACTTCCAGAACGGTTCCCCTCTTCCCCAAGAAACGCCTGCCACCCATGAAGCAGTGTCTCCTGATCCCGCCTTCCCCAACCCCCCTGGCGACTACTCATCTGCTTTATTTCTACGGATGTGCCCATATTGGACGTTTTGTACGAATGGAATCATACAATATATGCCCTTCTGGGCCTGGCTACTCTCACTTGGCGTGATGTTTTCGGGGTTCATCCGAACTGTAGCACATATCAGGACCTCGTTCCTTCTTACGACTGTATACTATTTCCCCATACGGATAGACCACATTTTAGTTTAGCCCCTCACCGTTGACGGGCATGTGGTTTGCTTCCCCACGTGGGCCGCTGTGAATAACGCCACCGTTGACATTTGTTCACACGAGCACAAGTGTTTGACTCTCCGTTTGCAGCTCTGTTTGGTGTACCCCTAGCAATAAAAATCCTGGATCTATGGTTACTCTTTTTATATATATATAAAAAGTTTATTTATTTCGAGGGAGGGGGGAAGAGGGGCAGAGAGAGAGAGAGAGAGAGAGAGAAGAGGGCGAGAATCCCAAGCAGGCTCTGCACTGTCAGCACAGAGCCCGACGGGGGGCTCGAACCCACGCACCGTGAGATCGTGACCTGAGCCAAAGTCAGACGCTTAGCCCACTGAGCCGCCCAGGAGCCCCTCATATGGTGATTCTACACTTAGCATTTTAAAGAACCTGGTTCGGAATATTGAGAACCTTACAGTGTCAGCTCTTGTTAAGGACAGACTTGCCCTGTAATCCCCTTGATGCTTCTGGGCCAGTGAAGGCTCCGGGCTGGGAGCACTACCCACGCCCTGAGGGAGCACGGGCTGCCTGCTCTATTAAACGTCAGCCGTGTTCTGGCTATGCACTCCCGGGTGTGCTACGGGATTAAGTCCGGTCTGTGTAGTCCCAGCAGCCTGAGAAAATAGTTGCTTCCTCCGCCACATGTGTGTCCCCTGCTTCATGACAACGTTAGCTGTATGATGAGAAAGTGGTCATGTGGGGATTACTTACGGCTTATGTGTCACTAGGGAATTGAATGGCCAGGTTCGAGAATCTGAAGGAATACAACCATAGCAATTCATAGGAAGATACTTACTCTTAAGGATATGGTGGTTTAGGGGCGCCTGGGTGGCTCAGTCGGTTGAGCGTCCGACTTCGGCGCAGGTCACAATCTCACGGTCCGCGAGTTCGAGCCCCGCGTCAGGCTCTGTGCCGACAGCTTGGAGCCTGGAGCCTGCTTCGGATTCTGTGTCTTCCCCTCTCTCTCTGCCCCTCCTCCACTCACGCGTGTGAATGTGTGCATGTGAGTGTGGCACTGCGCAGTCTAACGTAACTCCTGCCCTGTAAGAGTGGAAATGTGATACGGGAGTTCACTTGGAGAGGATGAGTTGGCGAGATTCATCCTTTAATCTGAATCTCGGTGGAGGTCATGGCTACGGGCTGAACTGTGCTCCCCCCTGGATTCATGTTGAAGTGCTAACCCGGCACGCAGTTACAGTCTTTCCGAAGGTGATTACAGTTACATGAAGTCATGAGGGTGGATCTCTGATCCTGGATGACTAGTAGCCTTACAAAGGAGGAAGAGACACCAGAACTCTCTCTCTTCACGGTGGGAGGACACAGTAAGAAGATGGCCATCTGCAAGCCAGGAGGAAAGGCCTCACCAGACATCCAAGCCCTTCCAGCCTCCTGTGAGAACACAGAGGGCTGGTGTTCAAGCCTCCCAGTCGGCGGCACTGTGTCCCAGCAGTCCCAGCAGATTGGGATGCCCGGTCTACGGAAAGGACGTGACAGCTGCCGCTATGAGTGGTTCCCCACACACTCAGCCCCCCTTGTACTTCAGAAGCCACCAGCTGCATTTGCATTTGCCTGAGGATGCCCCATTTTCTCAATACACACTGAAAGTAGGCCTCTTTTCCCCTGGACCTCATTCGACAAGTAGATCCAGTATCTTGGCGTGTGTCCTTATTGGTGTCAGCACAGGACTGTGTCCTACTGAGGTCATTCTCCTTCTTCTTGGATTTCTTTTTTTAAATGTTTATTTTGAGAGAGAGAGAGACAGAGAGAGAGAACAAGCAGGGGAGGGCAGAGAGAGAGGGAGACAGAGACCTGAAGCAGGTTCCGCACTGTCAGCACAGAGCCCAACCTAGGGCTCAAACTCACAAACCGTGAGATCATGACCTGAGCTGAAATCAAGTCAGGTGCTTAACCGACTGAGTTCCCCAGGCGACCTGTTCTTCTTGCATTTCAAGCAGAGAGTTACAGTCTGAGAAACAGTGTGTGCCATTTACGGGAAGGCAAGGGGCAGTCTTGGGTGGGTATACGTGCAGCCAATATGGCAGTACTCTTGTATGGGTCTCGCATTAAACTCTTTCTGCTATTTTAATGCTGAGTGAATATATTTAACCCCAGTGGGAATGAAGTGTCATTGCACATGTCTCCTGAGTTTGAGGAGGCAGAATTACAGACCCCAAGCATTTGATCATAATAAGTAAATGGAAAAACCCCTCAGAGATTAGTTCCAGCCTGAAATCCTTATATTAATAGGCAAAAAATTGGTGGCAGATCTGGGCTAAGTGTCTTGCCCCGTGTCCCGGTGAGTCAGTGAAGAAGAGAGACTTCAGGCTTCCGGTGGGATGTTACCACCTTATAGGACTATGCAAACCTAGACTCCTCCAATCCCTACCTTACCAATATGCTGTAGCCCTTTCTTTTTCTTTTTCTTTTTTTTTTGGACAGGATCTCAATTTTCTTTATTATTATATTTCTACAGCAACTGAGTATTACACGTGCAATTAAAAAAATTAAGTTTGCATTTATTTATTTATTTATTTATTTATTTATATCCAAGTTAGTCAGCATATAATGCAATAATGATTTCGGGAATAGATTCCAGTGATCCGTCCCCTACGTATCACACCCAGTGCTCATCACAACAAGTGTCCTCCTTAATGCCCCCCACCCATTTAGCCCATCTCTCCCACCCACAACTCCTCCGGGAAACCTCAATTTGTTCTCTATAAGAGTCTCTTATGTTTTGTTTTCCTCCTTGTTTTTATATTACTTTTGCTTCCCTTCCCTTATGTTCATCTGTTTCATATCTTGAGTTCCTCATATGAGTTCCTCATATTTGTCTTTCTCTGACTGACCAATCTCACTTAGCATAATACCCTCCAGTTCCATCCATGTAGTTGCAAATGGCAAGATTTCATTCTTTTTGATTGCCGAGTAATACTCCATCACACACACACACACACACACACACACACACACACACATGTATATATACCACATCTTCTTTATCCATTCGTCTGTTGAAGGACATTGGGCAGTGGCCCTTTTTTAACTAAATATCTATCCCATGGCTCATCAACATCAGCTCTCTGACATCAAAAGGTTGTGCCATTACAGACACTTTTTTACTGAATTTATTCACATTCTGATTAGACTGATTTTTTTTAGCTGCATAATGGTTGATTCATACCCAGGACTGGACATTGATGCCTGGCACCAATACTGAAATCTGAGGACTAGTTTAAACAAAGCTAGGGGTTCAGGATGCAAGCAGAAAGGGGTCCGCCTGACTGAGATCACTTGTATGGGGAGAAAAGGTGCAGCCATGAGCCTGTGACCCTAAAAGCAAGGAGTACGGCCAAGCCAGTAATAGGGGCCAGCTGACATCACTGGGCCCAATGACGTCACTGCTTATCGTGCAGAAGCACGTTGAACATTACTTTGAAACTTTTGACGGGAGTGAGACCGCAGCCAGAAGCCTGGACAGGAGTTTTGCAGTGTGTCCAGGTAAGCTAAAGCATTCTGGAGCAGAGGTGTGTCCCACAGAAAGGGGAGCACAGAGTGACTTCTGACTGATTAACCGATAGACACAGGGAGTCTGGATTTAGGAAGTGAAAAAGCAACGATGATACACAGTGTTCAAAATTTGCACACAGTCACCTCCGAATTTGCACACAGTCGCCTCCGAGGAAATAATGGGGAGTGAAGAAGATGAGCTCCCAGGAGGTCCTGTTATCAATCTGGTTTCATCCATCTTGAGCAGACGAGGCAGAGGGCATTGGGAAGGAGCCATTGGGCATGACTCGTGGGAAGGAAGAGCAGACGCTCACTGTGTTCAGATGGAGGAAAGATAGGTAGGAGGTGAGGGTGTGCCGTGTGACCACCACTCAGGGGTAGTTGAAATTCTAAGGATGGGTGAGAAAAGTAGTGCCGTAGGGATAAATCATTTCTCCCTGGAAGTGTGATTGGTAATCTTCATCTCTTTTCCTGGACACGGTGGCATTGACAAGTGGGGATGTTTGTTAAGCTCTATTTTAGTGTCCACTTTGGGACGTGGCTTCTGCTCCAGCAGAATCGGTCACACAAGAAGTAGCAGCAGCTTCTAATAATCCCATTACTTATGGTTCATGGCGTCCCCTTCAAGTGTACAAGCACCTCTAATTTAAAAGCAAACATGCTATTTGTACAATTATTCCCATTTTACAGACGAGGAGGCTGAGGCTCACAGAGGCAAAGTAGTGGTTTTCATCACCAGGTATTAAGAAATGATTGCTTCTGGGGGCACCTGGGTGGCTCAGTCGGTTGAACGCCAGACTTCGCCTCAGGTCACGATCTCACGGTCCATGAGTTGGAGCCCCACGTCGGGCTCTGTGCTGACAGCTCAGAGCCTGGAGCCTGCTTCGGATTCTATGTCTCCCTGTCTCTCTTCCCCAACCCACTCACATTCTGTCTCTGTCTCTCTCTCAAAAAAAAATAATGATAATAAACATTAAAAAAATTTTTAAAAAGTAAATGATTGCTTCCAAACTAATGCTTTTCCCCAAACTCCCCAAACAACTGTAAGAACTGGACCCTCAAACAATAGGCTAATCTACACCTCCCATGTCTGGCATGTCATAAATCTCCATTTGCAGGAAGCTTTACATGCTTTGAGGACAGAATGAGGTGCAGTGAGGAAGGAGGAGGTGGCTCCGATAAGCAGGGACCCACGGTTCCTATTGTGTTGACACAGATGGGAAGGACCAGGGCAGCCCCAGCAGACAGTGATCTGGGGGTGAGCAAGTAGTGAACGGGCTTTACTGTCGCTCATAGGCACCTGTTGTCCCAGCACAGCGCACACAAGTGCACACACACACGCACCGACACGCGCAATTTCCAACTGTGGTTCCCAGGAGCGTGACCCAGTCCAATGACGCTTTTAATAAACATAAAGCATCCTTCACATTTTTGTCCAGAAATACTAAAGACAAAAGTCGGCCACCTGGATTTATAGAAAACACGATGCGTGAGCATCATCGACAACCAGGAAAGGAGAGAGGAGTTTGCATGTGTGTGTGTGGGTGGGTGGGTGGGGTTGGTACCAAGACCAGATGTGAAATTCTGTTGGGATGTTTTCTGTCAAATGGGAAAGTAAAGTTGGAAATGCACTTTCCAAATCACAAACATTTATATTTAACTCAACCTGGGTAACAACATTTGAAAGCTACATGTGCTACTTGGATCTTAAGATCATGAGGGCACATTAAGTACATTTCACGCTATTGTCTTGCTCTGCGATTTTGAGATTTCCGAGGAACAAGTGGAAGTGATAAGAAAACAAGCTTTTGTGGGAAATAAAAGGGATAGCAGTAGAATGTTCTAAATGAAATGCCTATTTACCATTTTTGATGTGTACCACTTGTTAAAAACATTTCTAAACAATCAAGGAAGTCGTTATTAGTGGCTATGCCTTGTTTTCTACCCAATCCTGAGGTCTGAGGAGGTCTCAATTGCAGGTAATATTTTCTTGGAATCCTATCAGGTTCTGGTGGGTTTTAAAAATTGTATCAGTAGCCACATAAGACAAAATGCAATGAGAGCCTGTGACATTTGACATTGACTCCTTGATTTTTCACTTTGAAAAGAGGACATAACACTTTAGAACAAGAAACCATGCTTAGGGTTAATAAGTATTGGGAATTTCTGATCAAATCAATTGTTTGTTACATGAACACTGCAGAAGAATTGCATAAAATATCTGACTCGTGGGTTCTTTCGCACAGTTAAGAAGACAATGACATCGGATTAAAGAGAGCAAAGGCAACCTTCTTTGGCACACACGCAAATACTGTAGAGATTCATTCCAAAGTGTTCAAATAAACTGCCATTTCTGGTGTATGTAATCAAGGGAAAAACACAATTTGTGTTATATTTCCAGGTATGTAAATCTGGACTTTCTTCATTTTCCCTATGAGGTAAAGGGGCTGATGTCTCTGGTAGTTGAAAACAATGAGGATTGGGGCGCCTGGGTGGCTCAGTCGGTTAAGCGTCCAACTTCGGCTCAGGTCATGATCTCACAGTGCGTGAGTTCGAGCCCCACGTCGGGTTCTGTGCTGACAGCTCAGAGCCTGGAGCCTGCTTCACATTCTATGTCTCCCTCCCTCTCTGCCCCTTCCCTGCTCATGCTGTGTCTCTCTCTGTCTCAAAAATAAACAAACATTAAAAAAAATTAAAAAAAAAAGAAAACAATGAGGATTATTGAATAATAAGATGATTTCATAGAGAGGTTTTCTAATTTAAAAAAGTCTGCATTCCGAAACATACTGGAAAATATTAATAAATGGACCATATCTAAGTTTCCACCCAATGCCAATGTAATAATGCTCTACGTGCGCACCTTTGCGAGGCTGAGTCATGAGTTTGCGAGCCGTGATGGATTGCGGGAGGGCTTCGGTTCCACTTTGATTGTGTTGGAGGAACCAGTGGGAGCTTGGGTGGACCTTTGGGAGAGGTGGGAAGTGTCGATAACAAACAGGGATCGGCCGGCGACATTCAGAGTGCTGAGAGTCACGGTAAATGCTTTCTCGCAGGTGTGTGCCCTCCTGTGTGTGCCGTGATGTCAGGGGTGGCATGCAGGCGTTGCTGGGGGTCTATGATGCCACGTTCCCAAGAGTCCAGATCGCAGCACAGACAGACTCAGCCGAAAGCAAGTTCTCAAAGACTGGAAAGAAGGTTGTGAAGAGATGCATTGGAAGGATAGCTAACTGAGTCATAAAATGTATTTTGTTGTCAGATTTCTCCCCTCTGATTGAAAAAAAAAAAAAATAAGGCACTTAGCTTTTACATTCCTTTGTACCAACCATCTGAATTCAGTGTTGGCAGTGGAAGTTGCCTTAAGGCACTCTCAGCTTTTGTTTTCTCAACTCTTAAAATTCATCCGGGTGGGTGGGAGAGGGTGGGAACAGACACCAGGAGGGTGTGCTGGGCTGCTGGAGTGTCGTGCGTGGGTTGTGGGGAGACTCCCACCCGCAAATGAACGAAGTCGGAGATGTCCCCAAGGGTAGCGGGGGGACGGTGGTTTGTGGTCCCTAGGGCAGTGGGGAGCTGGTTTTCTGCTCTCTGGTTGGACCTTAATGGTGAGCAGCTTCCAGATCCAGGGGAAGGATCCCGTGTCACTGGACTTCCAGCTCTGGCAGATTTGCTCGCTCAGCACAAGCTAGGTGAAAACAAGCAAGGCCATCTACCCTCAGGGGACCATGTGGGCTGATCAAAGACCAACCCCCTGTCACAGCCCAAGGACTGAACACTAGGAAGGCCACCTGTCCCCTAGTTCTAGTGGGAGTGAGGCCCGTATAGCTTTCTCAGGAATCTGGGAGGGAGAGGTATTTCCAGGAATTCCTGGATGGAATTTTCTTCCGTGTAGATAACGTAAGTTCAGAAATAGATTTTTTTTTTTTTGCCAAAAATAAAGAGCCTGAAAAATTTAAGTGAACTTAGAGATACACATACAAATATACGTATACAAACATATGCAGACACATAAATGTACATACATATATATTCACACAAGTACGTACACACATACATATATGTATGCATGTAAATAAATGTATGTGTGTGTGTAACAAGATGCACAGATCTTAACTTTACAATTCAATGGGTTTTACACAATATCCAGATCAAGAAAAAAGAAACTTAGGAGAATTTCCAACTATTACCCCCATCCCCCTAGTATTCTATTTCAACCTAATCACCCTTTTCAAGGTCATATAAATGGACTCATACAACGCGTTTTCCTTTGTGTTTGTCTTTTGGTCAATGTCTGTTGTTCCTGGTGTACTAGTTGTTTCTTTTTATATTTATTGTATAAATATGCCAACATTTGTTTATTTATTCTACTGTTGATGAACACTTGGGTTTTTTCCATGTTGGGCTTCTATGAATACACTGGGGTTCCTACGAATATAGCTGTATCAGACTTTGGTGCACTTCTCGTGGGTGTGTACCCGTGAGTGGGTTCTGTGGTAGGCATATGTTTGTCTTTGCTAGATACAGCCAGACCAAGATGTTGTGCCAATTTGCACTTCAACCAAGAGTGCACAAGCGTGCC
Organism: Panthera uncia; assembly: GCF_023721935.1. Taxonomy (NCBI): domain Eukaryota; kingdom Metazoa; phylum Chordata; class Mammalia; order Carnivora; family Felidae; genus Panthera; species Panthera uncia. Next base: position 150,147,007 of record NW_026057577.1, read on the forward strand.
AGATACAAACCATTCCCATCCACACATGGCATTCCTGGTCCTAATTTTATTTTAACCACTCTGGTGGCTACGTATCTGTTAGTATCCCATTGTGACTTAATCTGCATACCACTGATATGTAATGACATTGACCCTTTTGTAGCTTACTTGCCATTTGGATATTCCCTTTGGTGAAGTCATTGTCATAAAGTTCAAGTCTTTTGCTGACTGAAAAAACTGGTGTTTTTTTTGGCTGATTTGTAGGTGTTTTTATGTATTATGGATAAGAAGTTTTGCTGTATTGTAAATGTTTTATCTTGGTCTGTGGCTTGTCTTTCCATTTTCCTTAATGGAGCATTTGATGAACAAAAGTTCTTAATTTCAGTGAAATACAAGTTATTAGTATTTTCTTCTGTTATTGTTGTGTGTGTGCATGTGTGTGTGTGTGTGTGTGTGTGTGTGTGTGTGTGTCTTATTTAAGAAGTCTTGGCTTACCCCAAGGACTTGAAGATAATCTACTATGTGTTCTTACATGACGTTTCATTATGCTAGCCTTCACAATTAGTTTTGTGATTTTTTTTGAGAATAATGTTTGTATATTGTGCGAAGGAGACAATGTTTTTCCCCTCTCATGGGTATATAATGGTTCTAGCACTATTGACCGAGAACTGCATCCTTTCCCCAGTGAATTGCATTGGTGGCTTATTTTGCTTTGTATTTTTAAATAAATGTAGTGATTTGCATGTGTGTGTGTGTGTGTGTGTGTGTGTGTGTGTCTGTTTCTAGACTTACTATTCTGTGCTAATGACCTACCTGTCTATCTCTAGACAATATCTCCTTGTCTTGATTTCTGTACATTAATGGTGAGCCTTAATCTCTGCTAGCATAAAGTCATTAGCATTTTTGTCCATTCAGGGTGTACTGTATTCTGGATCCTTTACTTTTCCATGTAAACTTTAAGATCCGCTTGTTGTGTGTATTTAAAAATAATGTTTCCTCTGCAGTTAAGCTTGGTGTGTCTAAGAGGCAGGCCCAGTTGTCTTACTGGGATATTCAAATCTCCTGTTTTTTTTTTTGTTGTTGTTGTTGTTGTTGTTGTTGCTTCCTTGTTGTATCAGTTACTGAAGGAGGAGTGTTACAATTCCGGTCAGGGGGATGTGTTTGTCTTCTTTTCCTTTAGTTCTGTTGCTTTGTGTGTTAAAAAATTGGAAACCATGGTTTCAGGAAAGTAGGAATTTACGATTGCCGTGTCTACCCGTCGGCCTGAGTACCGTCATCTGGAAACACGGCTATTTGTCCCCAGCAGCACGGGTTTCACGACTTCTCTTCCTTCTGTTCTCGTGGTGCCACGCCATTTTATTTTGCTCAGTGTGTGTGGTGTGTCTTCTCCCATCATTCAATGTCAACCCAACTGTCCTCTTACATTTAGTGCGTATTCGGTATATTTTCATCCCGTTTCTTTTTTTTTTTCAAGACGACATCTTTCCTTCTTTTGAAAAATAGGATTTAGTTCATTCCCATTAAAAGTAATCATTGTGAAAACAATTTTTTTAAGTAAAAGTAATCATTGTGGAGTTTCCTCAAAAAGTTAAAAATAGATCTACCCTAGGGCCCAGCAATTGCACTACTAGGTATTTGCCCAAAGGATACAAACATATGATTTCACTCATATGTGGAACTTACGGCACAAAGCAAATGAGCAAAGGGAAGTGAGAGAGAGAGACAAATCAAGAAACAGACTCTGAATTAAAGAACAAACTGATGGTCACCAGAGAGGAGGTGGGTGGGGGGAGGGGTGAAATAGGTGATGGGGATTAAGGGTCGCACTTATGATGAGCACAGGGTGCCGTATGGAAGTGTCGACTCACTATAATGCACACCCGAAACGGATATTACGCTATTACCTAACTGGAGTTTCAATAAAACCTTTAAAAAAGTAATCATTGTTATAATTAAGGCTGTCTGCCATCTCAGTGTTTTCTAATTTTACTATCTGCTTGACCCTTTATTGCTTTGTTGGTATTTTGGATTAATCAAATCCTTCTGTTTCATTTCTTGTCCTCTCTTGTCTGGAAGCCACATAGTCTTATATTCCTTTCTCAGGGGTGCCCGAGAGATTTCAGTACGCATCCCTGAGTTATTCCAGCCTAATCAGGTTTTTGCTTCTCTAACATCCTGAATAATATAAAGATTTTTCAACAATTTAACATTACTACCCATGCCTCTTTTTTTTCTGCTCTTATGATGTGTTTTTACAAATATGCCAGCCACCCATGAAACATAATTACTTTTGTATAAAACATTCACATTCTTCTTACATTTATACACTTACTTGTCTCCTCCAGTCCTCTGTATTCCTTCTGAGGTACTAGAATCAGCTAAGATCATTTTTCTTAATCAAGAAGAACTTTCTCTTTCTTTCTTTCTTTCTTTCTTTCTTTCTTCTTTCTAGCATTTATTATAATTTAGTTCTGCTGCAGATGAATGTTTGCCTAAAAACATATTATTTCATCTTTTTAAAGATTTTTTAATGGTTTATTTATTTTTGAGACAGAGAGAGACAGAGGGTGAGTGGGGGAGGGGCAGAGAGAGAGGGAGACACAGATTCTGAAGCAAGAGCCAGGCTCCGAGCCATCAGCACAGAGCCCCACACGGGGCTTGAACCCACCAACTGGGAGATCATGACCTGAGCCAAAGTCGGACGCTTAACCGACTGAGCTACCCAGGCGCCCCTATTTTGCCTTTCTAAAATCCAAATCTTCTTTATTGAGAAATAATATAAAGTCAATGAAATTTACCCATTTTAAGTAAAATCATCATCCAGAATTCTCCCAACAAGGCTCTCTTCTACCTTTCTGTCCGTGGACCTTCGTTTCCTCCCAGCTTTGACCACTACTGACTGAATGGATGTCAGCCTAGTTTTGTCTGGAACTTGATACAGTCTTCTTTCCTTGAGCATGAAGTGAGACCCATCCGTGTTGCGGTGTGTAACAATGTTCTATTGTGTTTATCACTGGTCAGTAGTATTTTGATGTGTGGGCATACCACAATTTCTTCATCTATTAACCAGTTAAATAACATTTGAGTTGTTTTCAGTTGGGAGCCATTATGAATAAAGTTGCTTATGAACATTCATGAATAAATAATTTTCTGGAAATATGCCTTTGTTTCTCTTGGATAAATGCTTTGAAGTGATATTGTTTGGCCATGTGTAGATGTTAATGTTACATTTTATAAAAAAGAGAAAACTGTTTTCCCAAGGGGGTGTATCATTTTACATTCCTACCAGAAATTTATGAGAAATAGCAGTTTTTACCTGTTCTAGACAATTAAAAGCAGTATCCAAATGTGGTTTTAGCAGCATTTATTTAATAACTAGTGATATTTAACATCTTATATTTTTTTGATGGTGTATCTATTCAAAATGCTTCCCTTTCAAAAATTAATTTGTTTTGCTGTGCCTGGGTGGTTCAGTTGGTTAAAGCATCTGACTCTTGATTTTGGCTCAAGTCATGATGTCATAGTTTGTGAGTTTGAGTCCCACATCGGGCTCTGTGCTGACAGTGTGGAGCCTGCATGGGATTCTCTCTCTCTCCCTCTCTCTCTACCCCTATGCCCCTCAAGAATGAATAAATTAATTAAAAATAATTTTTTAAGTTATTTGAGAGTGAGAGGGAGAGAACGCAGGGGAGGAGCAGAGAGATAGGAAGTGAGCGAACCCCAAGAAGGTCCTGCAGTGTGGAGCCTGATGAGGGGCTCGAACTCATGAACCATGAAATCATGGCCTGAGCCAAAACTGAGAGTCAGACACTTAACCTACTGAGCCACCCAGGCTCCTTGAATGAATAAATTTTTAAAAAATTGATTTGTTTTATTACTATTTTAATGTAAGTTTTTAAAAAATATATACTGAATACAAGTTTTTTATCAGATGTACATCTTGAACATTTTTTCTAGTATGTGGCTGCCCTTTGATTTTTTGCCTTTCTATAACCAAAAAAAAAATAATTTTGATGAGTTTTTTTCTTTATAGTTAATGTTTGCCCAACCCAAGATCATAAAGATTTTTTTCCTATGCTTTCTTCCGAAAGTTTCATAGTTTAGTTCTTATATGTTCTTACATTTAGGTACATAATTCATTTCTGATTAATTTTGTGAATGTTTTGAGAAGATAGTATTTGTTTTTCCCACACGGTTATCCAATTTTTCTAAGACCATCTGTTGAAGAGAATGTCATTTCTCCACTGAATTGCATTGGCATCTTTGTAAAAAACTGATCAGATATATGTAAATTATTTCTGGGCTCTATGATGTTCCATTCCTTTAGGTCTCCCTATGTCAATATTGCATTACCTCAGTCACTAACTTTATAATCATACTTGAGGTATGCATTATAAGTCCTCTAACTTTGTTCTTGATTTTCAACATTGATTGGCTTATTCTAGATTCTTTGCCTTGTACATAAATTTTAAAGTCAGCTTGTTGCTGATTATTCAGAAATTGCTGAGATTTTTATTGGGATTATATTACAATATAGATCAAGTTGCCAAAGGTGGATATATTAACAGTATTGAGTTTTGCACTTACTTTGTTAAATCCTCCTTAAAGATTTCATACTTTTATGTTACAGTAAATGGTACTTTCGAAATTTCTAGTTTCTAAATGTTTACTACTTGTATATAAAAATACAATTCACTTTTAAATATTGACCTTTATCCTAAGACCTTGATAAACTCACATATTAACTCTAACAGGTTTTTTTTAATATAATTTTTGTCAAGTTAGCTAAAGTTCAGTGTATACAGTGGACTCTTGGCTTCTGGAGTAGATTCCTGTGGCTCATCACTTGCATTCGACACCCAGTGCTCCTCCCAACAAGTGCCCTCCTCAATGCCCATCCCCCGTTTTCCCCTCCCCCTGCCCCGCAATCAGCCCTCAGTTTGTTCTCTGCACTGAAGAGTCTCTTATGGTTTGCCTTCCTCTCTGTTTGAAGCCATTTTTTCCCCCTTAGAGATCAAGGAACTAACAGGTTTTTTTTTTTTTGTAGATTTCTTAGGAATATTACAGAAATAATTATAGTATCTGTGAAGACAGTTTTATTTACTTTCTGATCTGTATGCCTTTATTTCTTTTTCTTGCCTTATTGACTGGCTAGCATCTCTGGTGTAATACTGAATAAGATATGATGAGGGCAAAGGGTTTTGCCTCGTGTCACCGATGGCAGAAAGTATTCTCTTTCACCAAGAAGTATGATGTTTGGTATAGGTTTCCACAGATGCTCTTTTTGGGAAGCTAAGGAAATTCCCTTCTATTCCCAGTTTTCTGAAGTCTTTTTTATCATTATGAGGAAATTCCCTTGTTTTCAGTTTTCTTTTTTTAAAAATCATAAATGAATGTTGAATTTGGTCAAATTCTCTTCTGTATTTATAGAGGTGATCATTCTGTAAGATTTTTTCTTAAAATATTTTTTAGTCTGTTAATATAGTTAATTACGTTAACTGATGTCCAAATGTTGAAACAGCATGGCCTCCCTGAGGTGAGCCCCACTCAGTTATTTATTTCTGGAATCATTTAGCTAAAAGTTTCGCTAAGAATTTTAGTTTGTGGTTTTATTTTCTTGTAGTATCTTTGCCTGGTTTGGTGTCCTGGTCATGCTAGCTTCATAAAATGAACTGGGAAGGAAGTATTTCCATCTATTTTATTTTCTGGAAGTTTCTGTAGGATTGTTTTTTTTTTTTTTTTCTTTCCCCTTTCATGTTTGATGTAAGTCACCACTCTAACCATCTGAACATGGATTTTTTTCCTATGGAAAGTTCTAAAACTACACATTCAATTTCTTTAATTATTATATGGATATTCATGTATTCTTTTTTTGAGGAAATTTTGTCTTTTTTTGAGAAATTTCTTGATTTCTTCTTAGTTCATATTAACAGGCATACATTTGTTCTTATTATTCCCTAAAATCCTTGTATTTTTCTCTAGCATCTGTAATGATATCCTCCGATATTGGTGATTTCTATCCTCTCTATTGTTTTTCTTTTCAGTTGAGCCAAGGGTTTACCACAATTTTATTGATATTTTCAAATAATTAAATTTTATTCCATTGTATTGTTTCTACTTATTTATGTCTTCTATTTCATTGATTTCTGCTCTTATCTTTATTATTTTCTTTCTTCTGTTTACTTTGGGTGAAACCCTCTCTTTTTGTTGTTGTTTCTAAGATCTTTAGTGTAGAAGCTGAAGGCACTAATTTTAGGCATTTCTTTTTCTCTAAGATAAGCATTTTGCCTTTTTCATCTTTATTCAGTTTAAAATATTTTCTAATTTCTCCTGTGATTTCTTCTTTGACCCACATTTATACCGCTGTGTGCTGTTTAATTTCCAAACGTTTATGGATTTTTCCAGATATCTTTCTGTTATTTATTTCCAGTTTAGTTGCATTGTGGTCAGAGGATACACTTTGCTTCTTAAATTCTTCTTAAGTTTTGTTTTGTTTTGTTTTGTTTTACTTTCTGAGAATACAGTTTACCTGAGTGAATGTAGAATGGACATCTGAAAAGAATGTATATTCCACTGTTGCTTAGGGAGGTTTGCAAAAATATCACATAGTTCAAACTGATTGTAAAACCCACAACACACTGCTGTTATTTTTTTGTGAACACTTCATTATCTTTTACACTATTAAAATATATGTAAGAGTGAGTGTCTTATATACTTATAGATATGTTTGCCATTTCTGGTGTCTTTAATCTCTTTATATACATTGAAACTTCTCCCTGAAACGCTTTCCCTTCTGCCCGAGGAAATGACTTCAATACTATGTTTGTGTATGTCCGCTGCTCCTAAGCTCTCCAGCTTCTGTTTATCTGATCGGTCTTTATTTCTCCTTTATTCATGAAAGATATTTTCACTAGGTAAAGAATTTTCAGTTGACAGTCCTTTTTTTTTTTTTTTTCCTTCTCTCCTTTTAATACCAAAAGATATCTTAACTGTGTCTGGTATACACTATGGCTGAAGAAAAATTTCTGTTTCTTTTATGTTTGCCTCTATGCAATGTAGTCTTATCCCTTCTCTGGCTGCTTTTACTGTTTTCTCCCTATTACTCTTTCCAGAATTTTGATTATGATGTTCTGTAGTGTAGTTTCCTTTAGGTTGATTTTTTGGGGGGATCTGTAACCCACCTCTGGTATCAGTGGGTTCATGGTTCTCATCAAATTTAGGAAAATATATATTTTATATATTTTATTATATTTTATATATTTATGTATAAATATATATAATTTATATTACACACACACAAACACACACACATACCCAACCCAGGGTATTTTCCATTTGGATAGTTTTTTCCATATATGGCAGTTCTATATGCCTTTGGGGACATTCTATTGCTTTCTATCATATATATCTCTCATATCTCTCATATATATGATATATAATTTTTAAAAACTTTTATGATCATATTTTTTATAGCTCCTTCAAAGCCCTTTGTCTTCTAGTTCCATCATATCTATAATTCTAATTTTTTAAATTTAGCTAATTATTCTTCTAGTTATTATTTAATTAATTATTAAATTAATTATTTAAATTAAACATTAATTTAAATTAAATTAAACATTAAATTTAATAATTAAATTAATTATTATTATTTAATTAATTATTTAACAATTATTTATTATTTAATTATTTAGTTAATTAATTCTCCTATTTCTTTGTATGTCTGGCCATTATTGAGTGCCAGATATTGTGATTTTTTTTTTCCTTTTTGACTGCTGGATTATGTTGTATTCCTTTAAATGGTGTTGAGTTTGCTTCAGGCGGGTGGTACAGTATGAAGCCAGTGGATCTTTCTGAGGTCTTGCCACGCTGTGTCCAGAGGGGCTCTTGTCCCAGCGCTCAGTTAGCTCCACTACAAAGGTGGTGATGTCTGAGTATTCCATCAATGCCTTGCCCATGATGAGGTCTGCTGGTGGTAAAGTGAAGAATTTTCAATCCTGTGTCAACTCGAAACTTGTTTCGTCTGTTTCTTTTAGTGGTCTGTCTTCACCCCAACATAGTCCTCTGCTCTGGCCCAACCTCCTTTGCTCCTAGAGAGGAAGAGGCAGTCTGTATCAAATCACCAAGGGCAGTTACTTCACTCCCTGGGATGTGGTTCATTTCATCCTTAGTGTCCTTGCAGTTCTCAAATATCTTTAAAATATGATTTTTCGCGTTTATCTTATTTTTATCTTGTTATAGTGAAACATTGGCATTTATGATCCAGTATAATCTACCTAGAAAAATGGGAGACTACTTACAAACCCAAGTCTGTAGAAAAAAAATTGTACTCACTATAGAGATGTGTCTTCATAAAATATGTCAGTTATTCGACAATGTGGCGTTTATCTATAAATTCTTATAAAACAGCAGGGCTAGTGAGGTATCACAACATATATATATACGCCAGAAGGAATCAGAGCCTTCACCTTTACAAAGCTTACAGGGTATTAGAACATTATGGAAAAAAAGAAGACTTTCCACCTTGACCTTGCCTGTAGAACAGGGTAACTTACTCATGTTCCACAACATCAGAAACAAATTAAAAAAATCTCATGGCCAATCTTAAGAAATAGTTTCAGAAGACACTTTTTGTTTGTTTTTGTTTTGTTTTAGTTTTGCTTTCTATCCTTCCTGGTCTCCTTGTTTTCTGTCCCATTCATGAGCTCAGCCGACCCTCAATCTTATTGGCTATTTCTTGCTTCTGTGTCTTGTGCTTCCTTCAGATTTCATGGCTGGGCGTCTACTTTCAGTGTTTTTTCTACCTCCCTTATCCTAGCTTCCGTGATCAACACCTGCTCACTCAATCCTCCCCCTTCACATCTCACCCAGCAACCACACCTCAACATCCCCTTCAAAGGCTGATTTTAGCTCATGAAGATGTGGAAATTGAACAGAGATGCTCTTAATGGAAGCAGAGTTTGATACTCTGGAGAAATACAGAATCCCAGCAATGTTAAATCAAAAGAAGAGGGAAAAAAGGCTTTATGGTTAAAAGACTAGTGGAAATACTTAAGATGGATGAGTTGTGAGAGTTGTTCTCTACCGGTACATTTGAATGCTCTGAGGCAGAAAACCATCCAAGTGTGTGTTTCATTGAGTTCACAGTGGGGTATTCATTTCCACAGATGACTCACATTCTTAATTCAGTGTGTCAGTTAAAATTGTGCACTGCTCAGATTATCCTTGACAAAGCTCTTTATTCTCCAGTAAAGTACAACATACAGGAACACTATCTCTTGGTGAGCCCAACATAGCGAGTTTCCTTCCAGTGCAGTCATAGATTCTGTATTTGAGTACAAGATGAAGTCACTGGCTTATGGGAAGAAGCTGTATTGTATAAAAAGTATGTATCTAAGAACCAGACCAAGGCATTCTCAGCTCCAGGGTAACTTTGCAGAATTCACACATGTTACTTGCATGTAAGTCCTGGCCCATCGGGACTGCTTAGGATGGACTGTGGTGGAAGACTGTGATTAGTGAGACCAATGGGGAGGCTTTCTTGACTTCCGGGTGAGAAGCACGTGAAATTTAGCTGTGGCACAGACGTTTTGGTGGACACAACATGTTAATTGGTTTGAGTGCTGAGATTTCAACAAAGCAAATGACTTGCATGTCTGGAAGGACGATGAAGCACCCGTCAGAAACATGGTTGCGTTCTGTGGAGGGAGGGCAATGTGTTGGAGGTGCAGGCAGGCACCCAGGTGGAGATGCTTTGTGGACAGATGGACACGAGGCTGGATGCAGCAGAAGGGCTAGACCTGCAGACTGAAAGCTGCCTACACATGTCACATTTGGAACTTTATGGACTTGAATAAGAACTTATGGACACAGCTAGAGATTAATCAATGAGTTTGGATTCAGAAAATTCTTGGGAGAGTGGCCAGCTTCATCTTGGCCCTAGTGGGCTGCCTAAATTATGTTGCCTAGATCATGGAAGGTATGAGCCAAGCCGTCTTCTCCTTTCATCCTATAACAGCTCTTGATCTCTTCGTTCCCAGGGGGTATTCTTGTTGGGGACGGTTGTGACCCAGCTGATTCTGCCCAGATGTGGTCTCCATTACCCCAAGAGCTCTGGTGTGTTTCTGGAATGAATATATCAACAGAAGGCCAAGGCTAGGGCTACCTGATCCCCTTCCAAACACCAGCCGTGTGCTAAAGTACGGATCTAGGAACCCAACCAGCCCTCAACTTCAGCAGGTGTTTGAGTTTGGCTCTTCTGAAGGATCAGCCATGATTCCAACTTTATTTAACTGGAATAGTTAAGAGAATAATGCAATCATGTTTTATTTACACAACAGCACTTTTTAATACCCCATTAGGTATGCATAATTCACGAAGATCCCTGTCATGCTTTACCTAGTCTTCCTTTCCCTCCCGCCCTGGAAATTTACACAATTTATTTTTATAATGTTTAAATGTAAAACTAATACCATATTGTGAGTAAGATTTCATAGTTTACATAATATCCTTGGATTTATTACTTGTGGTTTCGTGTATAAATCATAGCAATATCACAAATTAGAAATTGCTTCTCTGCCTGTCCATTATATTTATAGATAGGGCCATAATTACTAAAGTATTTATTTTCAAAGTCTCTTGGTTTGACTCCAATCTCATTTATTATGGTTGCATTATTTCCATAATGCTGTTTATTAGTTGGTGCCAGTCAATATTATAACACGTCTGCTGTGCTTGCAGCCAAGTCACAGAGCAGACACAAAGTTCTAAGTCACATCCTTTACTAACCTGTCAGTTGTCTGTTAATGAAACTAATTGAACAATTTTTCATAAGCATTTATAAGAGGCACGTTTACTATGACGTGCACAGAGAAAGGGCTCAGGGACCTAGGTGTATAGAGGATGTTGTTGACATATGACGGCCCTTGTTTTCTTCTTTGTAAAATAAGACTGGCCTAGGTGGGGGGGGGGGTCTTTGATCTACAGTTTGCAGAGCCCTGATTTTCTTCAGAGGTGACCTAAGGGAGGTGTCTAAGAACCTGAGACCCTTACTCATACGATAACAAGATCAACGCCCTTTTGTTTTGAATATTAGGTATCCATGCATAATTATGTTTGGATAAATATTTCCCTAGGCCTAGTCATCTGTGATTTCATGAGGCAACTACTTAGATTGCTATGGATATGACACAAACAATAGTTAGATCATAAGCACATGAAGCTCTTTGCCTGTGGACGCCTGGATGTGTGGAGGTGTCTGGAGGCAAGAGGGAAGGGAAGAGAGCATTTATTTTTTTTTTAACTTTCAAAAAATGTTTACTTAATTTTGAGAGAGAGACGGAGAGACAGAGCATAAGCAGGGTGGGGCAGAGAGGGAGGGAGACAGAGGATCTGAAGCAGGCTCTGTGCCTACAGCGGAGGGTCCGATGCTCGGCTCGAACTCACGAACCCTGAGATCATGACCTGAGCTGAAGTCAGATGCTTAACTGACTAAGCCACACAGGGACCCCAGAAGTGAGCTTTTTAATGAAAGAAGCAAGGCTTAACACAGTCACTAAGCCATGCTTGCTGGGGAAACAAAAAGGATGGAGACCATGTTCCCAGTGTCAATAGTCTCCCACTTCAGGGGACAGACATGCAGAAACCAACACTCTGAGGCAGCCAGCTGGGCAGAAACCTAGGTGGTGAGGGAACACAGAGGAAGGCTCCTGAGCTGGCCGGGCGGCAGTGCCGGGGTATTGCCTGCCTGACGTGGATTAGAAGTTAACCATGGAGAGTCACAACTGCCGCTGCCATCTGGCTCACCTTCTCAGGAACACACGGCTGCCGACTTGGCACCCACAGTGGATGCTACATTACAGAAGCCTGAGTGACTCTCTTCTAGAGAAGTTTCAATCAATGCTACGTGGAAGATATTGAAGGGAAGAAGCCTGGGGAGACGCATGAAAGGGGTGGGGGTGACGGGAATGGGCTGGTGGGAGCAGACACCCCGGAGAAGAATGCCCCTGAAAGGCCTGGGTTCCCCTGGGTGAACTGACCAAAGCCTCTGCAGACCTACCTGGGCAGGTGCTTGGCAGGAAGCTCTGGGAGCTAGGTCTGGGTGTGTCCGAACAGCTCAGGAATTTCCATCTCGCTCTTGAGGCTAATTCTGAGACTGTGTGCACTCGGCAAACATAAAGTGAAAGATGGAGACATGGTCCAGAGGATCCTGGTGAAGAGTTAAGGTTTGTAGGTATGTTATGACACTGATCTCCATTCGTCAAGAAGTGGGAGGGGTATTTTTTAATGTAGTAGTTGCTTTGCACTGATTTGCAAGCTCGCTGAAACTTCTGGTAAGAAGACTTTCCCAGGCCACACGACCATGAGGAGCACTGTTTCCCTGGAATAGAGCAGGAGTGGGGACTCCCTGAGACGGGTGGTGGGGGCAGCCCGGTGCCCTGCCAGTAGCAAGTGCCACCGTCCAGTGGACTGCTGGCGTCCTCTGTCTCCACAGCCAGCAACAATGCACCATCCACACTTCCCACACCAAGCGTGCCCTCTTCTGCCCTGTCCCCACCCCCCAGCCACCTGCCCCTCCTGTGTTCTTACTCATGATCATGTGGCATTGCCATCAACTCTGTCACCTTCTTACTCATGATCACGTGGTGCCACCTCTTCTATATTTGACTTTTCTCTTGCCCGGACACAACCATCACACCACCAATTGGCTATCCTTGTTGCTTTTTTTTTTAAAGCTTCCGTTATTGGTGTCCTCGACCCTCAGGACCCTCAGGCGTCCTCACACTGAGACTGCTCCATTGCAGCCATGCCCTCCCCTCCTTTGGCTGGAGAGTGCCACCAAAGTCCACTTTTTAGAGCTCAGATTTGATGGTGGACTTTCATTTTTTTATTTCCCAATGAGTCCAGGAGAAAATAAAGCCTTCTCAACCTAGTATGCCAAGTGTTTCATTTTTAAGAGCCCACATGACCACAAACTTACCTCCTCATTCTTTCTGTCCAAGGACTTCACGCCTTAGGTGTCCCAGACCATGCCTACTGCCCAGCATTTCTGAATGTTTTTTTTTTTTTTCCTTCATGCTTTTGCACCGGTTCTCTGCCCCATCCTGGAATGTTCGTCCATCTGTGCTGACCTAAATTCTCCCCATCAATCCTACCCTATCATCCCCTCCCAGCCCACTTCCCCTCCACGTACTGTCCTAGGACATTTGCCACCCGCACTACTCAGCCATCATATGCATTTCCCTTACTCAGTCTGAAAACACGGGAATAATCATGTTTTTTCTTTTTGGAGCTGAGAACATGCACAGACTCAGTCACCATACATCAGAGGTGAAACCCATCCAAAGCTCTTCCAGCTTCTTCTGGAAAGTCTTGAGTTACCTTTGTTAGGAAAATAGCAAAACAAAGATAAAGAATATCAACATTCAATGGCTCCAGCAGAAGAATGAGAAAATGTGCTGTTAAGGAGTTGTGTTTATGTTTTCAGGGTCTGTCTTTTGTTACAGAGATGGAGAAGAAACTAGAAGCTTCCAAAGGTTCTCAGCTGCTAACCGCTATAAACTTCTGCCTCAAGCATGTGATGACCACAGCGCTTGGAAAACACTGTGCGTTTATTTCATACAATCTGTGTGTTTGTAAGAGATGGAGTTTGTTTGCTTATGTTGTATGTGAACTCACCAGCCCTGTGTTAATCGACCCACTTCTACATAATAGATACATAGATATAGTTATACATTGGACAGATTGTAGATCCCTCTGTTCACCTGGAGACGTGACTGTGATTTATTGCTCCCTCTGTGGGCGTGCTTTACACAAAGGTATGATGCTGGGGGGTTCAAGGTCAGTTCAAATCAAGCAAACTGAATGAAGTCTGTCTTTCTTCCTAACACTTCCTCTAGATGAAAAAGCAAAATTTAATTGTTATTCTTTTGGGGTTTTTCCTAGCTCCTTAACTTTAACAATAATCCAAATCTTTCTTGGGGGGCCTTTTTCGTTATTTCCTGTCCTTTCATTAATTTTTTTTTTCTAACCAGTCTCTTTATATTTGGATTATTCACAGTGAAGTCCCTCTTTCTTTTTCCATTTCAGCAGCAGCATGCTATGGTCTTTGTTCTGGACAGAAGTTTGGTGATGGTCTCCTGTCATCGTTCCATGCATGTGCTGGAATTCTCAGTCCTTTGGTCCCCATTTGGGCCCCCTGTCTCCCACTTAGTTTTAATTTAGAACTTCCTATGGATAGTCTTCAGGCCATTACCTCTGTTCCCCTCTCCGGCGATCATCCATGTGTGCCTGCTAGTGTAGTGGTTGTTGAGTGTGTCTGTCCTAACCCACCTATCTGGGGACAGCTCCTCATGAAGGGTGGGCACTGGGTCGCCATCACTGGGATGGATACATTGGAAAATACAGAATGTAGTATGCAGACACGTGGCACTTATCATGTATTCCAAAGTGACATGTATGAACCCAGGGACTGTAAGTTGTAACAGATGGAACAATTTGGTGAGCTGTTTGGTGAGCTGTCCCGATTACTAAAGGCGGGACTTCCGATCCTTGGTGCTATGGACATTTAGAGTCAGGTAATTCACCACGTTGGCTGACTGTCTTCTGCATTAAAGGATGTTAAACAGTGTCTGTTGCCAGTAGCACCTCCTACCCAATGTGACAAACCAAAATGTCTCCAGACATTGCCACATGTCCCCACGGTGGGGGGTTGTTGGCAAAGTCATCCCTGGTAGAGAAGCACTGATCTAAGATCAGGTTCTAATTAAGGACAGGTGTCCAATGCCAACATATAGGAAGGCGAACACAGAAAAATGAAAGGAATTTGGAGTCCGGCATGTTGACGACTGTCAGAATACATTAAATACATCACCTTATTCCCAGGCAAAATATTCCTTTTGAGTGATTGTGGTGTGTGTCTGCATAACAGCAGTTTCAAAGGAAAATAGTTTTGCTTGAAGTGGGAATTTATCCAAAGGTGTAATGAGGGGACGACATCCAACATTTGCCCTGGAAAGATCCAGAATATTCTTTTTCTCTTGACAGTAGAGGGAGGTTTTTCTTTCTTTCTTTCTTTTTAATTTTTTTTCACTTTTGGTCCACCAGGGATATCTCAGATTCAGAATAAAGTATTGATATTCCACAAAAGACAAGTAAAAAGGACGAATGTTCAAGCTCTCGGTTGCAAATGTTGTGCAGAAAGATTTCCCAGAGTGCCAAGAAGAGGAGATTTTTTTTTCTTTTCAGCAAAAAGTGCAGGAACCTCAGTTAACTTGCAGAAATAAAAAGGAAATAGGGACCTGCCTGTCACTCAAAAATAGTTGCAAAGAAATCAGGGATCTATCACCAGAACTGGTTTTAAATAACTCACTCTGCTCCATTTTGCTCGGACACGTTCCCCAGAAAAAAGCCTCACCAGGTCTTTAGTGGAAGTCAGACAAGGGTCACGCTCAGCTCACCTCTGTTTAAGGCGCCTGAAGTTCCTTGCGCAGAGGTGGGGACGGCAAACGTCATGGGGACATCGCTGCAGCCCACTGTGGCAGCAATAACACCTTCACTCTTCCTACTGGTTGATGTCTGCCTTTCTTTTCATCTCATGCGAGTGGCAGAATCCCGCCTCGTTCTCAGAGCCATGCTTGTTCAGATCCTGGGGTGAGAAAAAGATCATTGCGTGTATGGAGGCTGAGGGAAGTGGAATGAAATTATCTGGATCTTGAAAGCTGGGGCCATGGGGGGTGGGCTTCGACCGTGGCCAGGGGCCTAGAGCAACCCAATCCTTCCATCTGTGACTGGTAATTCCCGGCAGCAACGTCCCCAAACCACTGCTTTTGGCTTTCATCCCAATTGATAATGTGAAGCCTTTTTCCTGCTTAAAGAAGGCTGTATTCATCACTTAGAAAGGAGAACAGCGCAGAGCTAAGGGAACATCTCTCAGTTTAATCAAATGCTTTGGATTTCACATCTCCCACGTTAGAACGCTGATTACATGGTCCTCTGCGTAGAAAGAGTTTTTCTAATTCATGACTCCTTGCTTGGCTATAAACCACAGGGTAAAGTCTCACCCACCTGAGGAGGAACCTGTGCACAAGCCCCAGCTGTGCCCTTCCAGAACCTTCCCTGATACAGGCTTGTTGAGTTTGTTCTCAATACTCTAAGACTCTGACCACAGAGGGGTTTCCTGGAGCTTCCCTCTCGAGGAACACGTCTGATTCTCTTCAGTACCTCACACTGGACACAGAGCAGGGGACTCAGTTTTCTCTCCAATCTGCTAGCTGCCCCCAAAGGTCTGGGAAGCTTGAGTAAGACTGCTCACTCTTCCTTTGGCATCCACGGTGTATCCAAGATGATGGCCCTCTTCACACAGCCGGGCCTTAGCAATGACCAAGTTGAGGAATGTGTTCTGGTATAAAATGGAAAAGGTAGATGTAAGCCACAGTAGCCTGTACAAAAATATCCATCAACATCAATCTATCGGTATTCAACTTCAGAAAAGCAAATCTAGGGAGTTGGACTCAAGTTCGCCATGCAGCGATTGGAGAAAGGCGGGGAGCTTTCTGGGCCGAGCCTGGTTGCGTTTTTTCAAAAATTATTCAGCACATATTCACTGACCACCACTATGTGTTCTGTGAAAAGCCGGGGTAACAAGATATAAAGACTGAAGCCATCTGTGGTCAAGATGCTCAGAGACGGCCAAGCAATGTGCACATATGTAAACCCCTACGTGTTAATAGGGCCATGAGAGCAAAGCTTGCTAAGGCAGAGGAGTCCAGGGTGGAGGAGTCAAGGAAGGTTGGTGGGGAAGATAGGGTCAAGACCGCCCCTCGTTTGCTGACCTAATGTTTTCCTGAAGGTCTAATTCCATAGAATTCTCCATTGGAGCCAGTGCCCTGCAGAGGGCTTGCCAAGCAGGGGATGGGGAAATTCTGACAACAGGCGATGGGGGTTCTCCACCAGTAACCCCAGGCTGACGTGTCCTTGATGGGGAGGAGACCCTCACAGCCAGGAGAGTACCTGCATGCACATTGCTCTGTGGAAAGACTGGAAGATCTTTCAGGAGCACTCAGCTGAGGCACGTCCACTTGCCTCCTTCATCAGCTCTTGACCCCGAGCACCTGGCCTGATGGGACTTATTCTCCTTGTATATGACTGGGGTGAAGCCTTCTGGAATCTCATGGGTGAATCAGACCCTGATTCTCTTTCAGAAAACGGCCTTGTTTATACTTGAAACACAGTCTTTTCCCTCAATATAGGGTCCCCTTATCAGAAGTCGTATTTTTTCCTTCAGGGTGGCCTGTCAGCTCACACTCACATCCATCAGACTCAGCAGACCTGGTGAGTCTCCCTCCTGGGGTGGGCTGCCCAGAAGCGGGTGATGGGTCTCTTGCACTCGAATGCCATTGGTGCTGTTGGCCATGCGGCATTACACCCTGGGTCCTCATTCCTCCGGCTTTATGTGATATCACAGGTTTTCCAAAGCTTTTATGGCTTCTGCCCAAAGGCCCCATCACCATGGCTTCCTTGAGACTCTGTGGAGCCCTCCGGACACCTGCCTACAGGTCCTTCCGATTGTGCCTGGGGCTGGCAGGTGACCCGTCATATGTGGGCTGACAGCACTCAGGTATTGAACTTGCCCTTCTTTCCACCTGACCACAACGCTTTGGGTTTTTCAGCCTCAACTTCTCTTTGGCAGAGAGCCTTCTGGAAGCTTGCTGTCACTCCTTCTCAGAATATCTGGGGGCACAGATCTCAAATTGCCCGAGGTCACAGAGGCACTTGTCAAGGTAATGGAAGTGAAGCTGCTTGCAATGGACCATCTGGTGTGTGTGTGTGTGGGGGGGTGCTAGATCAGAACCAGTGCCCTAAACTGCCTGAGCTCCTGGAGTAAGTGTCCGTGTTGTTTGCAGTCACCGTGCTCACCTGGGGCTGGCTCCTCTCTAGCCTGTCAGGTTCCTTTCCCTCTGCCCTACTTTCCATTCTTCCTTAATAAGCAAAAGAATGACACAGGAACAGACTGGGCATGAGCTTTGTTTCAGCTGCGTCCGTAGTCTTAGATTCAAAGATCTTTCCTCTGGGCATTGCAACCGGAGATGCACTTACTACATTCCATTTGTGACTATTATTTCTTTAAAATCTACATGCTGGGGCACCTGCGTGGCTCAGATGGCTAAGCATCCAACTTTGGCTCAGGTTATGATCTCGCGGTCTGTGGGTTCAAGCCCCGTGTCGGGCTCTGTGCTGACAGCTCAGAACCTGGAGCCTGTTTCAGATTCTGTGTCTCCGTCTCTCTCTGCCCCTCCCCTGCTCATGCTCTGTCTCTCTCTTCTCAAAAATAAACCTTAAAAAAATTAAAATCTACATGCTAAGTGTGTGTGAGGAGAAACCCAGGTTGTTATCAATATTCTAACCCACAGAGAAATTAGTCAGGCACCTACCAGTTATAAATTCTCCACTCCAGGAAATATTTGTGGCCAGCAAAGATGATCCTGATGTAATGGAAGCATTTAATGTAGAAAATGTTGTTCTATTTCTCTTCTTGATAGCACCCGACAACCAGGGCGTCGAGCTAGGGAGGGGAGCTGCAGAGGGGGGAGACTGCCCAAGGAAAGCAATATGTTTGCGAGGCTGATCATTAAGAAGATTAACTTAACCCAGTAGAAGACGTATCAATCTCCTTATTGATCAGTTTAGCAAACATATTAGTGTGCTGGCGTAGCGTTGCAGGCCTGTCCGGAATGCGCTTCATCAGGTCCGGGGTAGATGAGCTGTCCCTGGTGCTGGCCATGGGACCTCTCGCTTATGGCGTGTGCACCGATGGGAAAGGTCACCTCTCTCCTCTTCCTGTGCAAGGTTGTCCCCAGAGAAGGAGATGAATGGAGAAGCTAAGTGTGTTACAGAGATGGCTGTCACAAGCTGGATTCAAAGCCAACCTGCATGCTCTTGTTTAGAAAGGATTCCTGTGACTTTTCATTCAACAACAAAAGAAAGCGTAATGTGAGCCTGTATTTGTTGAACATTTAGAGAACGCTGAAAGAAAATTATTTCAAGTATCCCCATATGTGAGAGACCCCGTTGTGATAATTTAACGTTCTTTCTACTGGAGTGCAGAAACATAGATGGAAATAGTTCCTCTTCAGAATCTAGTGCAAGCACTTTCATATTTTATTTAAAAAGAAAAAAAGCACAAAAATCAAACTATGCTTTGAAGTTTTTGGACAGATATCAAATACTTCAGTTTGAGTCACTGGTATGAAAAAATGAAGATGTTTTTGAAGTGATGTTTATGTAGGTTTAAAACGTTTTATTTATTCATTCAAAAATATTTACTGTGCGGAAAGTCTCTTTCAGTTTCTGACGTCAGACCTGTCTATTCCATACTGCTAACAGTAAGCCCTTGAAGGGGAAGAGAATGGAACAGAATTAGGTGACATCATTTCCATGAGCTGGAGGGTAGCTTTCCTCTCTACTCATTCACAACACTAAGGAAATGGCAAATCCTGAGCTTAATTATTCACAATTAGTATTATCGGGAACTTGAGTAATTTTATTATAAAACTAAATTCCCTTCCTAGCTAATTCCATAATTGTTTGCCTCATTTCACCTCATTTCATAAAGGATAAATACTTGGCCCAAGATCAGTTGCCTCTTAGTTCCCTTCAAAACCTTTGGAACTGAAGTTCCATTCCAGAGGGACTCCGACACCATTACATGTTAATGTATTAGAGACGGGATAGATGTACAATGCTTCTTGCAGGGGGAAAAAAGTGCTTAGCTAAAAGGAAAAAAAAGAAACGTTCATTTCTCACAGGAACTGTTGGTTCCTCTGGGGAATTCCTGAGAAAATCCTGGAGAGAGAGTCAAACGCTGGAGAATGTCATTGGCGATGTTATGGAGGAAACACTGAATGAGCGGGAACAGCAACCTGTGATAATTACCTTTTAATCTCATGTAATTTTCAAGGCTTAAGCAGAGAAAATGAAGGAATCACTTATTGGTTAATTCATTCAACAATATTTAGCGAAAGCTTCATATTTTGCCAAGAAGTGGGCCTGAAAGATGAAAATGCTTGTTCTCTGACTTCAAAAACATTCCAAGTCTAGACAGAGAGCGGGCATGTGGGGTCATGTCCTTTTAGGGGAGCATCTTCAAGGCATGCCACCTGTCCGCCTCGGGGTAGGGCCCATGATACACTCACCTGAGAGCGAGTTTTCCTCATGGGAAACTATTTCAGTGGCCTCCCTTGGTTGTGGGAAAGCAAGGCAGAGATCATCTTTTTTTTTTTCTAGAGAAAGAGAAAACCAGAATTTTAACTCATGTCTGTCTCCATGTGCAAAGCAGGAAGACAGTGTAACCGGCTGAGTGGGCTCAGGTGTGTGGGGACAGGTAAGCAGGAGGGACGTGGCCGGAGAAGTTCCGTGGCCCCTCGGGCCCCAGGGTGGTCTCTATAGTTTTAAAGTGTAGACTCATATTCATTTGGTTATAAATCTGTCCAGTGAAAGCTTACAATCTTCATGTGAACTGAAGTTTGACTTAACACAATAGTGAGCCTGGGTAACTCTGGAGTGAAACCCTCAGACCATCTTCCTGGGGTCTGCTGGAGACTACAGAGATGGAGACCCCTAGCTGGATTTTGGCATCACCACCATGTTTCACGCCCTGGTGTGTAGGGATTACAGACTCAGACAGAGGGAAATTAAGTATCTGAGAGGCGGTAACATCACCTGGGGCCCACCTGCGTCTGTGGAACTCGGGTAGAAGCCACTGCATGTGGTGAGCACACAAACACCGCCACGGAGTTGAGGCTGTTGTATCCTCCGTGATGCGTGTGTTCCTGGAAACGGGTGGGCATAGGGTTTAGGGAAACACATACCCTGGGGAAAGCTGGGAAGTGAAAATTCTGTTTCCACGTGTAGATTTGGATTTTCACACGTGAAATTAATCCAGGGAAGGATGCCCACACGTAGGAGATAAGTTAGCTCCTGACATAGGCAGTCTCCTAACTGTTGGCATTTCCCGGAGAAGAGAGATCCTGCCTTTCTAACCCCAGAGGCGGCGCAGAGCAGAGGAGATCGGGGCACCTGCCATCTGCGGGCAAGTTAGGCTTGGATGGTTCACTGACGGGAGTGACCTTTATGGTTCCTTCTAAACCTAAGAGATTATGATTCTGGTAAATTATTTGTGGGAAAAAGTACAATTTCATCCGAAAGCCTGTTTGTATTGTGGGTAGCTAACAAAGCAGGGAGATCGGTGCCTCAGTAAAGCCAAAGGTTTGGAAACATGATCGATCGCCAAAGCTGCTTCTTACTGAGATGCCAGACTTAACGGAATGCTGGTCTCCTCCGGGGAGATTTATTTCCGGCCTTCCTGAACAGGGGACGTCCCTCAATGTGGGGACAACCACCCACTCGGGGCCTGCCGCTCTTCCCTGCTGTAATGGTGTTGTGCGCTAAACTGTCCCTCCTCCCACACTCCGTTCCCCTTCAGGGTCAACGTCATACACTGATGGAATAGCTAACTGCGCCAAAGAGGGTAACTTTTGACCACGGAACTGAGTTTTTCTCTTTGCTCAGAGTTAATTGGCCATAAGGGGCCCAGGTCTCTATCCTGGTCTCATTAGCGCCAAGTTTTAACTACATGACCGGACTGACCCGTGTCCAGAGCCACCGTCCTCATCAAATGGGGAGATGAAAGTCATCTGTGTGCTCATTGTTCATTAACATTTACATCATCATGCCCGGAATTCGGGGAGGCCACTGTTCTGAGGGGACCGTGCAGGAAAGCTTCTGAGGGTCCTTCCAATTTGCCGCCTGCATTTGTACACTAGGCCTGCAGAGCTCAAGGAGGAATTTACAGGGCAAGGAAAGCAAATAATCACACGCGATTTGACTGACACCCTGCCGTGGGTGCGAGATGTGCCCCAATCCAGGAACAGTAACTGAGGGGAAACAGTGGAGGCTCACCTCACAGAGCCTGCTAAGACACAGGACAGTTCACGTCTCAAAAGTGTGGGTGACCTGGAAAGGGCTGAGCAGCATGAGCTCCACGCCGTGGGGAGCAAGGTTTGATTTAAATATCTGGACAGAGGTGGTTCATTCATTCGTTCCTTCCTTCATTCATTTCCTGGCTCACTTTTTGCTGAGCTACGTTGTGCTAGAGAGTGAGCCAGTGCAGGGATATGAAGCCAGACGGGAGGTTTGTTAGGAGAACTGGCAGATGCCCTGGGGGGGGGGGGGGGGGGGGCTGGACAGGCAGGGCTGGGAAGTCAGCCTACAGCACGGTGGCTGCTGCCCTGTCCCCTGGTCCTTGAGCGGGGTGACCCTCAGAGCTGCCCCCGGGGTCAGGTCTGACCTTGGGTCAGTAGATTCTCTGGGCTTCTAGCTGGGGTGGGGGTGGGGTGCTTCTGCCCTGGAGAGGGGGTGTGGTGAGGGATCCCAGCATCCCGTGCAGGGATCGATATTCCACCCATGACGGATCGCCCTGCACCAAACTGTCGACAACTGTGACCCAGCTCCTGTCAGAAACCCTCTGGTTCCCATGGAAAGTCGGCTTGTTCTGTTCGAGCCCAATTATGGAGCTATCAGACGTGGCTTCCTTTTACTGAACTAAATATGGCTTTCTGTAACTGTCACCTATTACCGATGCAGGTGCGAGGGGGGACAACAAAGCAGCCCCCTGTCTGTCCTGCCTCCGCCACACAATCCGTCTCCTCCTTTGCACTCAGAGCTCTTAAGACAATCGGTGGAGTTACTCAGTCCCTTTCTTGCCTGACTTTTCTTCTCTCAGCCAAGTGGAGGGCTCTGGTATCCTCAGAGTATAACCACATGGGTGTTAAAGATTAAGGAAGAAAAGAACTTCAGAGAAATCTTAAAAGTCACTCCATCCAGGGAAAGAAAAGGCCAGAGACTTCGGAGGACAACGAGAAAGGAGTGGGCAGAGCTGCTGTGGGTGCTGGTAGAGAATCAGTCCTCTCGTAGCGCCGCCTCAAGTGTCTGACCCCGAGTGACGAGTGAGTGCGTGGCCGTGAATGTGGGCTGCTAGCCCCGCCCTTGTTGATACTGGATTTGCTTGCAGAGGTTTTCCAGAAGCTGCTTCTGTGAAATTCTCATCCTGCTGGCACTGACCAAAGCCACCACCTCTCGTGGTTACCTCTCGTGGTTCCTGTATGTGGCTGGGGCATTCTGTGATGCTGCTTCTGCAGAGCGCACATTGTGGTCAGAGGCATGTTGTCTTTTCTACACAACTGGGAAGTCCAAACAAGGAAGAGAGTAATAAAGTCTACCTCACAGGCCTGAGGTCAGGGCGTCTCTCTCCACCCACAGTTGAAGGTGTCCAACACGAACAAGGTCACCCAAAGGAAGGGTCTGGTGTGTCCCTTGCTGTCCCCGGGCTGGCTATGCGCACAGAGCTGTCCAGAATGTAGTAGGAAACAATCTCAACATAGCAGTCATTAAGGATGCTATTTCCATGGAAAAGTAGAAATGTAAATAGTCTAACTAAGCTCACATCTCTCCTCTGTACAATGAGGACATCGAAACAGGCGATGTTCAGGTGCCTTCCATTTCAAGATGCGTGAGAAATAAAGATAAACACATTGTAAAGGAGGTCACTCCTATCACATAGAACAAACAAACCTTGGACAGACTATATCTAAACCCCAAATTAGAATATAATTTGTCAAAACAAAAGATTTCTGGCTGTTAAATAACCATTTTTATTTTCAAAGTGTGTGTTTTTTTTAATTTTTAATTTTTTGTATTTTTAATTATTTCTAAAATTTTCTTTCTCTTTCTATCTCTATGTCTATCTATCCATCTATCTGTCATCTATCTATCTATCTATCGATCTATCTATCTATCTATCTATCATCTATTATCTATCTATGTATCTATCATCTGTCTATCCATCTATCTGTCATCTATGTATCTATCATCTGTCTATCTATCTATCCATCTATCTGTCATCTATCTATGTATCTACATCTATCTATCTATCTATCTATCTATCTATCTATCTATCATTTATCTATCTACCTACCTACCCATCTATCATATATCTATCATCTGTCATCCACCTTTCTAGATTGTGAGCCATGGTCCTCACCGTGTCCTTTAAACTGGTTATCATCTCCTCTGTGGCCAGTGGAGAACCACACTCATTTGTATTTTACAGATCCCAAAGGAAGGGTTCTGGCCGACCAGGATGGGTCCAGCGTGCAGCCAGGACCAGTGCAGGCACGTGTCACCCTGAGCCAGATGATCAACCCAAGCCTATGAGGGTTGCAGGAGGTGGGGGCTCATTGCACAAAAGGCCGTTCTGGGTGGCCAGGCACACACTGGCGCACCTGCGGTGGTCGTTAGAATGTCAAAGTCCTTCTATACTGACTGGCAGACAGAAGCTGCCAGGGGGACTGGGTGCCACATCTCAGCCAACAGGGTCTCTGATGCCCTTGGGGCTTCCCACCACCTAGTAACCACAGGGAGCACAGCTGGTGCCAGAGGGCCCTCCAGGACATGCTCTGGTGTCCAAGCAGCATCCTTCTGGTGAGTCAATGGCAAAGGCGTAAGACTGTCCAATATCGTATCTATTGCTGCCCAGGCGTGGGGGCGTGGAGGAGAGTGGGGCTGGATTGGGGGGGGTTGGGATAAGGCAACAGACAAACAGGGTTTCCATTTTCCAGTACATCCAGCTGACCTGACCCTTATGGGTGCACCTCCACCAAGCTTTTCGCTTCTCTAAACTCCGGCTTCATTCTCCCCTCCAGGGGGCTAATTCTATTGAAGCTGGGGGTGTTTAAAGTGCTGGGCACATAAGAGGCCAACGTAAGTGATCATTACAGGAATGTGGGTTTTAACAACCATAAATTCCCTCAAAAGAGACACAAACGGACACCATGACTCTCTGTTACCCCACTATTACCCGGGAACGGTAGAACTAATCCTATCAGAAACTTGAAGTCGTTGAGAATGTCACTGGGAACCCAGAACTGTTGCACTGATACAAATTCACGACTGGGCATTTCAAAACAGAAGCTCCACGTGGCTCCCCCGATTAGCTTTCCCCATGGGTCTCCCAGCCATCACATACCCTGTTCGTGTCCTCAGCGTGTACCCCAGGCGGGTCGTGGTTGGCTGCTTCATACCCGTGTTCTCTGCCTCTTTCCCTGGAACCTAAATTTCCCTGGGGGGGCAGAATTTGCCTGTTTTAGAAACTACCTGAATTCCATTACTTGTGCAGGAACTGGAACCCGGTACGTAATTAACAAGTCTTTACTAAAAGAACCATTAAAAAATTCGAGTGCAAAATACTCACAAAATTACAAGTATTACAAGAGTGTGAAGGACAAGTGCCTGGTCTTAGAAGGAGGTGTGTCACATACCTGGTGATCCAAACCTTCGCATCCACCTGTTTGCTTCCAAATGCTTAAGAGCAGCAGGTCTTTGCCATCAGCACCATCAGTTGAGTAACTGACATTTGCCTAGAATCGCTAAAGGTCTGCAAGATGCCATAGCAAGTGGGTTCACGCAAAGTGCATGTAGGTCACAGACACCCCTTCTTGTCATCTTCTCCAGAGATTCCCGACCCTTCTCAGATGAGTCCATTCCAGCTCTTTAAATTCTTGCCTGTTGTGGCAATTTCTTGGTTTAGGGACGATCAGACCTAAACAGCGAGAGATTCCGGTAATGTTCTAGACACAGAGAGGAGTAGCACTAAGGAAAACCACACTAATATTAATTTGCTAGAGTATAACCCAACCATAACGAGGCTCTTCATGGCCGTATTCTTCAATTTTATGACCCAAACGTAGGGTTGCAGGTAATATCATCCCAGATGTTAACCAGCCACGCTGTCTGGACTAAGTTGCCTCCTAACACACTTCTGGTTGTAGACTAATGAGGACTCTAAAGAGGAAGTCCGCCCATTAGGGAGGTGTTATAAACGAATGTTTTAAAAACACACTAAACCATTTGTATGCAAATCTATGCATAATCTATGCATATCTATGTCTAGAAAACAAAGTTGTTATGCATTTGAAAAGTATTTTACTTTTCTTTTGTAAATAAAATATCATTTCAGGGATAATATCCATTGTTTATAGGGAAGATACCAGAGATATTGGGCAAAATTAAGCAAACATGTTTATTGAGCAAGCAAGAAGTTCTCAGGTTTGTGACAGATAAAACCAGCTTTCTCTTTGAGAAATTGACTATTTGTAAAGTAGACATCAATTGTATTTTTATAATTACAAAGATAAATGAGGACTTCTTCAACTGTAGGCAATTGCAGGTATTTTAATAATACACAATGTCATTCATTCACGAGTGTTTGTGGGTCATCTGCTGTTGGCCAGCATGCTTGGACGCAGCCGTGAATGCAAGAACAAAGGCCTGTCCACACGCTCTGTCACTTGGCAAAGGCAGTAAGGTTGCAGATGAAACTGAGACTGCTTATCACCTGACCTTGAGACAGGGGGGTTGTCCTGGGTTCTCACAGGGG
Source organism: Panthera uncia (assembly GCF_023721935.1). NCBI lineage: Eukaryota > Metazoa > Chordata > Mammalia > Carnivora > Felidae > Panthera > Panthera uncia. Next base: position 150,173,474 of record NW_026057577.1, read on the forward strand.
TCCTTACAGTGAAGGTGAAAGGCAGGAGATCCAGAATCAGAGAAGGAAATGCACAACAGAAGCAGAGTTTGCAGGAGTGGGGTTGCTGGCTTTGCTGATGGAAGGGGCCATGAGCCAAAGAGTGTGGGTGCTGGAATTTGAAGAGTTGTGTCCTCCCAAATCCATATGTTGAAACTGTAACCAGCAAAGGCAATGGTGTTAGGAAGTGGGGCCTTTGGGAAGTGCTTAGGTCATGGGTCGGCGGAGGGGGGGGGGGGCTCCTGATGGCATCAGTGCCTTTCTGAAAAGCCCCCAAAGAACAGCCTCATTTCTTCCACGCTGTGAGGTGTGCAATGTCTGTGACCCAGGAGGGAGTCTCACCCAACCCTGCTGGGACCCTGACCTTGGACGTCTAGCCTCTAGAGCTATGAGCAACGAATTCCCACTATTGATAAGCTACTCGGTCTGCGGTATTTTGTTCTGGCAGCTCGAATGGTCTAAGATGGTGGACAGCCTCCAGAAAGGAACCCAGGCCTGCCACCCCCTCGAGTTTAGCTCAGAGACACCCACTTCAGGCTCCTGATGTCCAGAACTGTAAGCTAATGTTAAGCCCCTAAGTGGTATTCGTTTGTGACAGCAGAAATAGAAAACTAATACAGTGAGGCAGACGGCTTCCACCCAACACCATGGCAGCCACACCTGCCACATTTCCTAGAAACTCCTAATGACGACACCCCTCCTTGCATACTTCTGTATTTTTTTATCATAGTTTGCTTTTGCTTTTGCTTTTGCTTCTTTCTTCCTTCCTTCCTTCCTTCCTTTCTTTCTTTCTTTCTTTCTTTTTTCTTTCTTTCAATTTGAGAAGGGAGCAGGGGAGAGGGGCAGAGGGAAAGCAAGAAAGAATCCCAAGAGTGCAGAGCCTGATACCAGGCTTGATCCCATGACCCTGGAATCATGACCAGAGCCAAAATCAAGGAACATATGCTCAACTGACTGAGCCCCCCAGGTGTTCCTGTTCATATTTTTTCTTAAAAAAAAAAGAGTTTAAGGTAAACTTGTGTCTGTTCTAGTCTTTCATGTCCCCCTTGCTACTCTAAGGAGGCTACTCAGATTTAGACTTTGTAAGGACACTCACCACACTCACTGTAAAAGGCAGCTCTCAAGCAATTGTTAGCACAGCCAATTTCAAGAAATCATGGACACTTTCTGTGACGTAACAGATCTTGCAAACGCACGACTCTTGGATCCCCTCATGGGATGGTTTCTCCCTAAACAGTCTCTGGAGGTGAAAGTTGTCCCTGGCTGTATGTATGAGACCAGGTGGGACAGGCCCCTGGAAAGAGTGGCCCCACGCATGGGAGCTGCACAACGGGGGTGTTCACCGAAAATCTGCCTTTCGTTTCTAGCTCAGACAACAGATCGGTTCAAACTCTTCGGCCCAAGGAATGAGGGGTGATACTGCAGTCCTGAGTTTTCTTTGGGCCAACCCATGGGTAACTCAACCCATTGGTACCACTTGGTGCTGTGTGTGGATCCACTCCACGATGCCTCCTTGTTTTAATACTTGCAGCATTTTAATCTCTGATGAATACGTTTCTGCAGCTACTGCTCTATCAGGTTCCTCCACAAATCACTCAAAGACCAGAACGGGATAAAGTGAGGTTGATGAGATTGTAACTGGAAACTCTGACAGGTTCCAATGGAATAGCACCTTCAAGAAAAACCAGCAGCCGCGGTGGAGGTCAGGACAATTCTCGGGGGGTCTCTCCAGTGGTGGTGGCTGAGGGGCGCCCACAGAGAGAGGCGGAGCAGGGTCCCAACATTTCAGCAGAGAGCCAGGCTTCTGTCGTGGGGGACAGAGGGCTGCCATTCCAGGTCCACAGCCCCCAGATTCTGTCCAAACCCCTGGAAACAAGTGGAGATGTGTCTGCCCCAGTCCACATGCTCCTGAGAGCCAGACCACCCCTAGCGACTTCTTCCTTCTGAAAGTCAGACAACTGGGAAGAGCCTGACTCCAATAAACTCATCCCTGAGTGCCAGCCAAGTAGAGGACCCCCTTGCTGTAACCTCTGCCAGTCCACCAGCCCCCAAGCCCCACTCTATGAAGACATCAGTCTGCTGTGCTTGGGGGACCTGTGTCTGAGGGCATTCATCTCCCCTGCCTCTGTAAGTAATAAATCTAGCTTTCTGTTCCTTGACAGTGAGGACCGGGGCAGGACCGACTCTGATTCTCTCACAGACAAGAACTGCTGTGCATCTGTGAACAAAGGGGTTGAGAAGACAAGAAGCCAGAAATCAGAAGCATGAGATGATGATTATAATAAACCTCCCGTCACTGAAGTGTGCCCTATGTCGAGTCCCGGCATGAAACCGAACGGCTATTTCTTGTAACTCTGTGAGGAAACTGAAATGCCTTGAATGTGCATTTATATAAACTTTAATTATGAAGTCCTGAAAAACAATGCATGATGTTTCTTATTTCCCATACTAATGTAAAAGCCAATAGATTAATTACTATGCTAAATTTCAATTTGGCTTTGAGTAAATTTTGGTTATTTATTCATTCATTACAAAATAAAGATGGAATTTATACTTCTCTCTTCAACGACTGGGCATGGCCCTCGCTAGTTCCTTGGATATTTTAAACAATCTTCGGTGTGTATTTTGTGCTGTGTTCTAGCTGTGGTTTCAGTGGGCTTACTTCTGGGGCGTCTGGGGGCTCAGTCAGTTAAGCATCTAGTTCTTGGTTTTGGCTCAGGTCATGATCTCACAGTTCATGGGTTTGAGCCCCACGTCGGGCTCTGTGCTGACAGCTCAGAGCTTTGAGCCTGCTCCCAATTCTGTTTCTCCCTCTATCTCTGCCCCCCCCAACTTGTTCTCTCTCTCTCTCTTTCTCTCTCTCAAAAATAAACATTAAAAAAAGAAAATCTAATTTAAAGAGCTTCTGCACAGCAAAGGAAACTATCAATGAATTGAAAAGGCAACTTGCACAATGGGAGAAAAGATCCCCAGACCATATATTTGATAGAGGCTTAAAAGCCAAAATATATGAAAACTCATGATGCTCAGGAGTGAAAAAGCAATAATCCAGTTAAAAGTGTGCAGAGAACCTGTACAGACATTTTACCAAAGACAACATACGAATGGCCAATAGATGTATGAAAGGATGCTCAACATCACTCATCTTCAGGAAAATACACATCAAAACCACAGTGAGATACCACCTCCTACCTGTTAGGATGGCTATTATGAAAAAGACAAGAGATAAGAAATGTTGAGTACGTGCAGCAAAGGGAACCCTTTGCACTGTTGTTAAGAATGTAAAATGGTGCAGCCATTACGAAAAACAATATGGCGGTTCCTCAAAAAACTAAAAAGTAAATTACTATATGATCCAGAAATCACATTTCTGGGTACATATCCAGAAGAATTAATATGAGGATCTTGAAGAGATATCTTCACCCCCCTCCCCCTCCACCATGTTCATTGCACTATTATTCACCATAGTCAAGACACGGATACAACCTAAGTATACACACACACACACACACACACACACACACTGGAATGTTATTCAGCCATGAGAAAAAAGGAAATCCTACCATTTGCAACAACAGGGATGGACCTTGAGGGCATCATGCTAAGTGAAATAAATTAGAGAGAGAGAGAAAGAGAGAGAGAGAGAGAGAGAACAATACTGTATGACCTCATGTATGTGTGGAATCTAAAAAACCAAACTCATAGAAACAGAGGGTCAGGATGGGGGCTTTCAGGGGCTGGGGTGGGGTGGGGATTGGAGAGATGTTGTTTGGGGGGACAAATTTGTAATTAGCAGATACATAAATTCAGGAAATCTAAAGCAGAGCACAGTAAATATAGTCAGCAATACTATATTATAAACTTCAAAGTTGCTAAGAAACTAGATCTTAATCTTAACTAGATCAAAAAATAAGTGATAATTACGGGAGGTGATGGAGGTGTCAGCTGACAGTAAGGTGGAGATCATGTTACAATACATACATGCATCAAACCAATACAGTATACACCCTAAATGTGCACAATGTTTTATGTCCATTCTCTCTCAACCCCAAAATAAAATGCATTCAGATGTAGCTCATACACGAAATAATATGTGAAAAAACCATATATGATCAACTTTAAAGCCCCAGGTAAAGGATCTTACAGATCCATGCAGCCAAACCCAGGCTCAAAAGATGCTCCCAGTACCTGGCTAATCCTTTCCCAAGGATTGCTCCGTAAAGATCCCTGACTTCATCCATTTACCACAGCTCTTGGGAGACGGGACTCTTGCTTATTTACTGGAAGAAAAGAGCATTCTCCTCAGTATGTAAATATTACTGGAGTTAAGGCGTGTACACGGTGCTTATGGGTTGTCACAGAGCGGTCCTCTTGATTCAAAGACTTACATTTTGCCAGCTCCCAATACTGATGGTGACAGTATCTGGAATCTGGTTTCGACGATGGCAGATACATATGTAAATGGAAATATATGTTTCACAGCTCTAAGGGCGATGGGACATCCACAATGATGTGCACTCTCAGCAAGGAAGAAGTGATAAGAAGCCCCATGTAAAGAAAAGTGGATACAGGACCCTGGGATGTGGGATGAGGAATTCGGTGTAAGACAGGGCCGTGTCTGCCTGGGGGGGAAACCACCACCTCGGGTCCGGGAAGGGGCAGACACAGAGTCTCACCCATGAACCAAGCAGTTAATAAAAGTAGCCGGTCACATATGGATTTCATAAAGGTTTACGCAGTTCTAAGGTGGCCTGCATTTATAATAGGTTTGTAGATGCCTCTCACATCGCTTAACAGGGAAGAGTTGCAAAGCGGGAATATACAAAGAGCAGCTAGAAAGCAGTAAGCAACGTAGCTTGTGTGTGCCACCCGCCCCCCCCCCACACACACACACCGAGACAGCATCCTGGCCTGACCCCGTGTCCACCTCCTTTCTGCGAGAGGCCGTGTAATTTCTGTCCTTCTTGGACACGGAGTCCGGAGAGGTCCTCACTGGTCACATCCGTGCCACAGTGTCGCAACCGTGGCTGGGGCATTCTGGCCCTGCTTTGCAGGAGTCCAAATAGTCCAGAATTAGAGCACTATTTCTATCTTTGCATCGATTTTTGCCAGGCGCGTTTGAAATGATGTTGCCTGTTCAGTTGTTTGCACAAATAGGCAAAGAAAATCCCCCCAAATCACTCCACGTGGCAGAGGATTTATGAAACATGTGGACTGGATAAATACTTCCTGTTCAAAAAAAAAAAAAAAAAAAAAAAAAAACCCAGGCAACTCCTAAATTGCCATTACAACACGCTAAGGCAGTTTAACTCAATTTAGCAACTAAGTCAATGTTTCGCCAAGCCGTCACGCGAGTGCCTTATTAAAATCCCCGTGGCTCTGGAGTGTCTGAGGTGGAAGGAAGGTTAAACTGCACATCAACGACTGAAGAAAGCCGAACGGATGTGCAGCCCAATTAAACCTTCAGCCCTGCTTTCGCTCGTAAGTTCTTCGTGCTCCTTGATTCCCCCCGGAACGCACCGCGAGGCAGCTCCGGAGTGGACCGCCGAGAACCTTTCATGCGGCGCCGCTGGCCCGGGGTCCGGCCGAGCCCTTCTGGGTGACAGGCGGCCGCTCCCTCTCTATTAATCATCGTCTGGCTCCCAACACCTGGGACTGACTCGGCCTCCCCCGGCTGCTATATTGACAATATTCCCTGTTGATTTCCTCATTTTCTCAGCCAAGGCGAGACTGACCTCTTTAAAATTCTTTATAAACGTCAGTAATTGCTGCATCCAACTTCAATTCATTACTTTCCCAGGCCTCATGTATTTTGATGATATGAAAGTTGACCACATTTACATGCAAATTGAAGTTTTATATTAATAAGGGCCAGTGAAAGGAGATCGCATGGTAATGCTCCATTATGACTTTTAAATACATTTGCCCATGTCTCGGCTGGCATTAGCATGGTCAGACCATGAGGAAATCATGTTGGTCTGATTGCAATTTTGTTTTCCAATTGAAAGTACAATTTCATCAGGTTTCCCTGTCATTTCTAATAATGACTTAAGTTTGCCTGCTAAATTGGAGAATTTCTCCGGCCTTCGGATGGGCTGGGAAACAGGTGAGGTGACAGGCGCTTCAGCGTGAAATGCTTCATCGCGGCGCGGCCACTGTCAGTCCCGTAGGCTCCTTCCGTGGCAGGAGCCAGATCACCGGAGGCTCCGTGCAGCAGAGGCTGATAATCCTAAGCACGTAAACTTTTATCCTAGGACTCTGAGAGCCCAGCGACACTGCGTTTGCTCATATACCTTTTATGTACTTGTTTGTTTGTGTGTTTATTTATTTTTGAGACAGAGAAAGAGTGCAAATGTGAGGAAGGGAGTGGGGCAGAGAGAGAATCTTCAGGAGGATGCACACTCAGCATGGAGCCCGATTGGGGCTCGATCCCACGACACTGAGATCATGACCTAGGCCGAAATCAAGAGTTGGATGCTGAAATGACTGAGCCCCCCAGGCACCCAGGTCCTATACCTTTAATGTAATGATGGATTGGATGCTTATTTTTCCCCAGTGCAAGGCTGCTGGTTTCTGTCTCCTTCCATGTATTTGTACTTTGCAGCATTGAGGAGCTGATTACTTTTCTTCCCTCCTAGCAGATTATCTGTAGAAGCCAGGGACAGAGTTATGCGTTACTGTCATGAGTAGAACTGTAAGACTCAGAACTTGATCAGAAACAGCTCTTCAGAAAGAGCATTTTTTCTGACTTACTCCCCATTAAATTGAATGTGGATTGTGTACCTACGATGAGTCAAGATGCTGAAAGAAAGGTACTGATAAAATCTTTGCACGGTGCAGCCCAAGACACTGAACGACAAGGAAGTCTAATTATAGAAATTCCCCGAGACTCTAGAACAACTGTTACGCTCTCCCATGATTCAGTTTACACGGTTGTAGACTGGGAGAATGTGCATCTCATTCGTCTCTCAACCTCATCGGGGCTCCACTAACTTACAAGGTACGGTGGCACCAACGTTTGTCTCTTGTGAACGGTGATTTTGACGCTGGCTGATATTCCGGGTAAAAATACACACGTGCCAATGCGATGCCCCTTGCCATCACAGATATGCTATTAAATAGACTTAGGGCATATCACCTGACTTAGATGATACAATCACCTGTTAGCCAACAAATTCTTAGTGCATTCAACCTTTATCTGATCTGTTTTATCTCCACGGAGATAAGACACTGATGACAGACTGAAGACGTGGAAGGCCACTGCAGGGACGATAGGATTCTATTGTCTCCGACTGGTAGAGTAGATGCCCAGAGAACTGTCCACATCAGCGCCTTCCATTCTCAATCACTCCCTTTGGCAGTCTGCAGATAAGCATGATGCAATTTATAAACAAGTCCAGGATTCACAGGGAGCCAATGACACACACACACAACACACTGACTATTTACGTAAAAACAGAGAGGATTGCTTGTCTGCTGACTGGTTTCTGGTTTCAAAGTCAGGTTAGACCCAGGGTGCATGGTTTTGTTTATTGCCTTTTGATTTTTTTAATGTTTATTTATTTTTGAGAGAGAGAGAGAGACAGAGACAGAGCATGAGCAGGGGAGAGGCAGAGAGAGAGGGAGGCACAGAATCCGAAGCGGGCTCCAGGCTCCACGCTGTCAGCACAGAGCCCGACGTGGGGCTGGAACTCATGAACCGCGAGATCATGACCTGAGCCGAAGTCAGAGGCTTGACTGACTGAGCCACGCAGGCACCCCCATTTTGTTTAATCTTAGTAACATCAAACACATTCTAAGGAAAATACGAGATAGGATGTACTGAGCAATGATACTTGATCGGGGGAAAGATGGAGTGAGACCCCATGGAGCTGGAGGAAGAGAAAAACTCAAACACTGATTTGCTTTGACAACCGATGTTTGAGTAATGATAAATGCTCGCGGATCAATACAGCAAGTGGTGGGTACCATAAGCAGATGCCCACCTGCCACTGTGTGGACAGGTGTTTGTCATGCGGTCGTTCAAACAGTGGTTCTAACCTTTGCTTCGGGCTGCTAACTGAACATGTGGTGACTATGGATTTTCTCTCCAGGAAAAATCTTCACACGACATTGTGTGTGCAATTCCAAGATGTGGAAGCAGAATAATGGCCCACCAGGAAAAGTCTCCATCCTAACCTTGGCACCTGCGAATGGATATGGTGCGTGGCAGAAGGGAGTCAAGGTTACAGATGGAATGCATGTGCTAATAACCTGACCTTGAGATGGGGAGATTAGCCTGGATCACCTAGGTGGATCCAGTGTAATCATGAGTGTACTTAAAGGTGGAAGAAAAGGCAGAGGAGGGGGTCTGTGAAAGGGATGTGAAATCAGAAGCAAATGGACTGTACAGGAAGGGGCAGCCATCCAAGGAATGTCTCGGCCTCTAGAAGCTGGAAAAGGCGAGAAAATTGATTTTCTCCCAGATTCCCCAGAAAAGAGTGCAGCCCTGCTGACGCCATGATTTTAATCTGTCGAGACCGGCATGGGCTTTCTAACATACGGAACTGCAAGGTTATAAATCTGTGTTGTTAATTTTAGGCACAGGATTTATAGCAATTTGTTGTAGCACCAATAGAAAACTTCTATAACTCTTGGAGGCCCATCCAATGAATGCTTTCTTGAGGCCTCAGCGAAGTGTAGATGTGGTGACTCTTTACAAACATACAACACAGTGGGATGAGCAAAACCGGCGTTCCCAAGAGCACCAAGAAAGCTCTGTGGAAGGCAGCACAGAGCACTCACTGTGGACAGATTGCTTTAATGCCTACCCTGAGGCCAGAACCATACAGGGGAGCAGGGCTCCTATGTGGGAAGCTCATCCCTGGGAGGCAAGGATGAGTGGTTCTTTAACTCACCCCAATCCGCTGTGGGCACAGGAAATGTAAACGAAAATGAGCAAAACCCAACTTTGTAATTACCTGTGATGAGGGTGGCCAACTGACAATGGGGCCGACACAGTGCCTGGCTCAGTTCTTAGCGTTTGGACTCAGCATCCTTTCCGTTGCGCGTTAGCTTTTTACTGTCTTCAGTTATGTAGACTGAGTTGCAAAAACCTCACCGGGAAGCACGTGCTCAGCGACTGGGGGAGCAGCGGTGAACGCCAGGCACTCTCTTCCCTTCCTTCAGAGCTCAGCACACATCAGAAGCATCCTGCTTCATCAGACAGCACGGGCTGCCCCTTCTTGGTCTTTCTAGCCACCTTCTCTCTGATCCCGAAGTCCTAGAAGAACCAAAGCGTGGGGTCTGGTCTTCTTCTCTAACAAGCATTTCTGCCTGTGGGACCAGACCTGCCCCCTGGTCTCATCGCCATCCAGGTGTTGAGCTGCAGAGTCAAAGTCAACTCACCCTGGGTGTCTCCGTCTGGGCACTGATATAATGACCTGAGTCCCATCTCTCCCCTACAGCCGATTCTCCGCCAGGAACTCCTGCTTCAGGGAAGCCCACTGTCTCTCACCAATTCCTTATCTCAAGGACCTTAGAGATACCTTTGCCCTTATTCTACTTTGTCACAATCCCTCCCAACATTGCCCTCAGATGATCCAGATTCCTGCACTGCCCACCATTTCCTTCATCTGTTAGTGTCCAGACCCCACCGCTTCCTCACCTGAACCTACGATGTCGCATGGGCTCTGCCCTGTCCATGCTCCTCTCAACATGTTGAGTCATCATCTGAAAGCGATCTGATGATGTCACTCCTCTGCCTCAGACCGCGCAGAACTAGAGCAGAAGTCAAGCCTCTGCTCTGTGTCACCCCCCACCCCCACCAGGATGTCTCAACATCGTCTTGGGTCATGTCCATTTTCGTTGACTCCCATCCATTCTCACGTCCAGCACATCGACAGCATTCTCAGTGTCTTAGCCTTTGGAGGGGGGCGGGGGACTCTCTTGCCTAAAATACCCTTCCTTCCCCCTGGTCTTCCTGGCTCTTTTAGGGCTCTTTTAGGGCTCTCTTCGGATGTCCTCTCCCCAGAGAAGCCATCCACGGTTCCTCCATCTTGAATAACCCTGCCCATCTCATCACCTTCCCTGCTCTTAGCTCTTAGTTGGCTTGTCTTCCATCATTGCACGAATGAGACCAGGTCACCTCATTCCTTCATCTGCCTGCCCATCAATCTCCAGTTGGTTCAGCCATACCACCTGCTCCAGGAGGGGGAACCCTATGGCACTTCTCCTCTGCTGCATTCCCAAAGCCCCATTCACAGAGAGGACCCAGGCTATATTGTGCGGTGTTATTGGGGCATTGACAATGCACGTGACTGCCACAGGTGGCTTCTGGCAACACCACAGTCCCTCCGAAGTGTGTGTGCCTGTGGGTATCCCACGAAAGCAGCTTTATAGGAGTACGTGTGATGGGGTTGAAATACAAGGGGTAGGAGTGGAACCAATGACAGATCGGTCATTGTCTTCATGCCTCTGTCTCTACGCTTCCTTCATTCGAACAGCCCCCTCCACGCCTGTCTGCAAATGCTCTGGTCTCGGCCGTCCTACATCCAGGGTCCATGTGGTTTCCTCTGCTTCCCCCAGGTAGCAATTTCTCCTCCTGTCCAACCCACCCATGACTCCTTTGGGGTCTTAATCACCCTCCACCTGCATTTGTAGTGATTCTAGACAGCAAATCCTGCATATAGAATCCATATGAGACCACCCTGGGGCTGATTAAGTGCCCAAGAGTCATTCACTGAATATTTAAGGAATAAACCCATCAATTAACTGATAAGTCGTTTATGACATGTGTCTGCAAGGCACAGAGGGTGACCAACGGTCCCAGCTTGCCTGGGACTGTCAGCCTGTAGCACTGATTGCGTTGCTTTCCAAGCAATCCCCTCAGCCTGGGGCAAGCAGGAACCCCTGGTCTCCCTAAAGACATGTGGCCTTAATACCAGCTGGCTCCTGGGTCTAGCCGGCAGGTTGCGGTAACCGCCCCATCATTTAGAAGATTCAGAAATGGGATGTTCTGCATGTGTGAAATGATTTGCCAACTGATGATCCATTTTCCCAGAAATGCAAACGGTCTTCCTCCCTGGAAAAACAGTATTTCACCCCTTCTGGGTCTGAATAAGCCACCAACAGTGAACTGTACTTTGTAGTGAGTCAGATAACAGAAAAGTCACTCCAAGAATGGTTCAGCTTATTTTATTTACTTAAGTTTGTGCCGGAGACGAGAAGAGAGGCCGGGCCACACATGAAGAGACTTTGGGCTCCTATTCGGATTATTTAAGGGACTTTAATTCTCCTCTTTTAGTCATGGGCAGGTGCTCAGAAGAGGGCTTTCCTCGGGAGCAGAGCAATTACCATCTCAACCTCTCTTTCCACCTTCTTTCCCCTAAAGCAGTGTAACCCTTCATTAAAAAAAAAATGTCTTAATCAGAAGCACGATGTATAAAAACAAAGCCAGTGGCCCTGACGGACGCTGGGTGGTGGGGTGGCCAGGCTCCCGGCCCCTGGCCTCCCCCAAGGGGACCCGGCCTGTAGTCCCCGACCCAGTCTAAACCCTCATACGGAGCACATCTGGGGAGGGCCGGACTCAGGGGAGGGCAGGTCTTTCCTGGCATCTGAATGGCCTGTACTTTCCTATGGCCTCATCAGGGCCCATGCCAGGCAGAAAGAGCCACATGGTGTAGAAATCTTCTGACCTTGTTTTTGTGTGTCCATTCTCTTACCATTAACTTCCCCTCCACACACACACAGAGAAAAATCTAAAACTTATCTCACGGGTTAAAGCATGAGGGAGAATAACGATTGTCTAAGCGGATTGTCTAAGGCTGTCGGCCTAATCCCTCCACGGAGGGATGTTGCCTTTACTGGGATAATTCAGGAGACAGAAAACACCCTGGGCAATCATTCTCCTTGACCAGATATCATTTAGTAACAAAATTAATAACCCATCGACTTCTATAGGACCCCAGTGCAGGGTGTAGTGTGGCTGTAATTAGCTATAATTTTTCTCCTTCCTTTCTTCCCTCCCTCCTCCCTTCCTACTTCCTTCTTTTCCTCTTCCCTCCTTCCTTTCCTCCCCTCCTCCCTCCCTTCCTCCCTCCCATCCTTCCTCCTCCATCCTCCCTCCTTTCCCTCTTTCCTTCCTTCCTTCCTCCCTCCCTGCTTCCTACTTTCCCACCTTCCTACCTTCCTTCTTTCCCTCCTCCCTTCCTTCTTCCTTCTTTTCCTCTTCCCT
>NW_026057577.1:150185805-150282196 GCF_023721935.1 Panthera uncia
CTCCCTCTTCCCTATTTGCTTCCTTCCCTTCCTCTTCTTTTCCCTTCCTCCTTCCTACTCTCCCACCTTCCTTCTTTCCTCAGGCACTGAAAGGTAGCAACAGGCAGCAATAGGGCTGAGAACCCAGACTTTGGGTTTACCATCCTTCCATGCCAGTACAAAGTGAGCAGCTTGCGGGACAGGGACAGTTTCGTTTTTGGCTCTGCTCTCAAGATAGCTCTACGTCTCCTCACTTGACTTTCCATTCTACGGACCACAAGAGAAAGCCAAACTTTGATTTTGGGGTTTCAATTTACTCCAACTGCCCACTGACATTGGCCATGGCTACCCCTGCACCCTCCCTGTGTGGGACAAGCAGCTGATGGAAATATTTCCTCTGAGTCAGATAAGTGAATTTATTCAAAATCATTCAATTGTATTAAAAAAGTAAAACAAAACATTCTAACCAGTTGTTAAAAATAGCTTGATAACGTGTTCCTCTCAGGATGCCACAAAATGTGGCTGAAGGCCTCCTGCACCCTGCATGTCTCTGTGTCCTTGTTCACTTTCTTCCGCGTGGAGTCTCTGGGTCATGTGGTGCTTTTGTGGTCAGTTTTCCCTCAGGAGACAACACGCTGTTTGCCACAGCAGCTGTACCACTCTGTGTTCTCACCACCAGCACAGGGAGGGGTGTTCCACTTTGTCCACATCATCACCGACACTGTTGCTAATGATAGCCATGCTAACCTGGGCACTGGTCTCTTGTGGTTTTGATGTGCCTGTCCTTGGAAACGCTGAGCATCTTTTCAAGTGTCTGTTGGCCATCTGGATGTCTTCTCGGGAGAAATGTCCATTCAAGTCCTTTTTAACTGGGTTGTTTGTTACTGAGCTGTAGGAGTTCTTTATACATTAAGATAGTAACTCCTTACCAAATACACGATATGCAAATATTTCCTCCCAATCTGTGAGTTGACTTTTTCACTCTGTTGATTGTACCCTTTTATGCAAAAAGTTTGTGTTTTTGTTTTGTTTCATTTTGCTTTGTTTTTTGATGGCTGAGGTCCTGAAGTCCACTGTGTCTGTGTTTTCCTTTGTTACCTGTGTTATATCCAAGAAATCATTGCCAACTTCAGTGTCATGAAGCATTTTCCTGTCTTTTTGCTTACAAATTTTACACTTTGCTCTTATGTTTAGGTCCCTGATCCATTATGAGTTAATTTTTAAAGATGATGTAGGACAAATGTCTGATTTCATTTTCTTTCTGCGTGTGGAAACCCAGTTTCCCCAGCACCATTTGCTGAAGATAGGGTTGTTCCCCCCACTGAACTGGTTGGTCTCCTTGTTGAATCGTCTGACCACATGCACAAGAGTTCTTCTGGGCCCTCTGCTCTGCACCCTTGGTCTATTGGTGTGCCTTCATGTCAGGGCCCCACTGTCCTTTTCCTGCAGCTTTGTAGTAAGTTTTGATTTTTCAAGATTATTTTGGTGCTTCAGGGTCTCTTGAGATTCCATACAAGTTTTAAGATGGATTTTTGTAATTCTTCAAAATGTGTTGTTGGGGTTTGAACTGGAACTTCACTGAATCTGTGCCTTGCTTGGGGTAGTACTGACACATCAATATTGTGTTCCAATTCTTAAAAATGGGCTGTCCTTCCAGGTACATCTTTAATTTCTCTCAGCAATGTTTGGTAGCTTTCAATGTACAAATATTTCACCTCTCTGGCTAGGCTTGTTCCCAGGTATTTTATTCCTTTTGGTGCTATTGCAAATGGAGTTATTTTCCCAATTCCCTTTTCAGATTGTTCATTGTTAGTGTAGGGAAATGCAGTTGATTTTTGTGCATTGATTTTATATTCTGCAAAGTTGTTGAATTCATTTACTGGCTCTGGAAAGTTTTGGTTTTGTTTTTGCTCTATGGAATCTTTCAGGTTTTCTCTATATAAGATCATGTCACCTCTGGGCAACTTTATGTTTAGAGTTATGAACAGTTATACACATTTATTGAAAGTAATCCTCAAAGTGCTTTTAAACTAAGTAAGAGGACATAAACAGTCCCTCATGGGTCATCCTGCTTTGGGTGGGGAAGAGTTCATCCTAGCATCTTTATGCCCATGGAGGCCTTCCCTCATATTTGTAGGGACTGGGGTTATTTTCAAACATCTTTAAGGTAGTTTAATTGGTTAATTCATTTCATTCATTGTTTGTATTTACGTGTTTGGTGTTCTAACAAAAAGATGATACCATGTGTCCAGAACACATAGATGTTGCCTTAAGCCATTTTGAATCAGGTGAATGGCCCGTTTTGGCTTTAGTTTCCGAAGCTAAGGGCCATCCAGCTTCAGAGCTTGCGGCCCCGACTTTGTGTCCCCAGGCGGAATTATTTGTATTGACTCTGGCCGCTCCCTTGCCTCTTGGAGATGACGACACACTTTGCACAGCTGACAATGGCTTCCGTACCCACAGCCCCTCTGAGACGCGGACTGTTACATCAAAGGTCTGCAGTGTGCCGCCCTCCCTATAATATTTCAATTGAAACACCGCCTCACTGCAGCAATGTCACATCTCATTTGCACTGTGGCCTTTGTAGGAGACAGGGATCATTACGGGGCGAACACTGAAAAAAAAAAACACATTACAGCCGGCCAGGTAGCGGAAGGGAAGGAGACACAGCAGAGGAGCAGTGAGGGAAGCGGGGGGCTCCCCGGGATGGAAGGGGCCGTGGGCAGAGGGGACCCCTGTGCTCCCAGTTGTCAGGCTGGATACAGGAAAGCTGCTGATGCCTCTGGCACCACACCGCCCTCAGATGCAGCTCCCCCAGTCCTCTCCGGGTGCTGCAGAGAGGGCAACTCCCCTGTGCTCCCTGGGCAGAGATTACCCTCTTTCATGGCGATTCCGCGTTTCATCTCTCACCTCCAGACTTCTGTGCACACGTGGGAGGTGCCCCATGCGGGCTGTGGGCACTGCTCTTCCCCAGGCCCTGCCTTTCAGTCGCACTCATTGGTCTGGACAGACCGTCTGTCCAGGAAACGGGAATAATCTTTTGTTTGTTTGCTTTATTTGCTCTCCGGTCTCTGCAATTCACAGTCTAATAATTTCATTTTAAAAGGAACAACCGTCTTGAAGGTTTGCTTGGATTTAATCTCCAGCTAGAGTGGCTCCCTCCCGTTCTTCCTTTGTCCTCTCTCTTTCATCTGCTCTAGAATGTTTTTCCTTTCTCCCCCCTCCCCTCTCTTCTTCTGAATTGCAGACGCAGAAATGCCACCAGGATGTGGCATAATTCCTTTAGGAAAAGTCCAGAAAGGTGTCTCATGGGGTCACGTGCCAAGTTCCTGGAGAGAGCGTGGCAGTGTGCAACCCTGGTAGGTGGCCAGGGTTATCTGTGGTCTGGACTGATGGATTTGTGGATATCTGGTTTATTTCCGCAAAATCATAAGTAATGAAGGGAAAAGAAAGTCACTCGTGACCCACAGCCTTCCAGCCGAGGTACATACTCAACTATCTAGGAATAAACACAGTGGAATAAACCCGGTCTATTTGCCGATCACATTTTTCACCTGTTCACATATGGTGGGTTGATTCTCAGGTCCCCAGATGCTTCAGGGCCACCGTGCTGGTGGCCCACACAGGATGGGACAGGTCCCCACGGCGAGACCCAGGGGCTGACATCCGATGCCCGGCGTCCTAGCTCTGCAAGCCCGAAGCCACCAGCCGGCCCTCCTGGCCGGCTGTGACAAGTCCATGTGTGGTTATTTTGAATCACTTGTGTCGACTTTCAAGCGTCTAGAGCAAGCTTCCTGTGGCTTCTGGCAGGAAGCTCTGACTGATGGAGTCGCCAGAGGGAAAGTGGGGACAGCACTTCCATCCACCGCAGCACGGGTGCTGGGCCACCACACGCTGTACATGGCCACCCACGGTCACCAGCCCGAGTCCTCCCCACTGGCCACCGCTCTGCGTCCCTAGGACTCTCAGGGCGTCAAGAAGAGGGGCTCTCTGCAACCACCCCTTCTCACCCCAGCCTCTCTCCCTCCCATCACTGGTCCCGTTTCCTTCTGTCTGAGAGCCGCGGGCAAACCCACGATTCTGAAGAGGTCAGTGTGCCCGTGAACCTGACTCTTCCCTGTGTGGTGGGCACACACGTCCCCAGGCTTCTCCCCCCGCAGCACCTTCTCCCCTGGATTTGCCCTTGCCATCACCCCCTCCCACCCGGCTGCCCTCCTGACGAAAGGACACAAGCATCCTCTAAGAGAACAGTGATGTGCGTTTCTTTTAGGACTTTGACGAGACCGGCATGTTCCACGTTCAGAACACACGCCAAAGACACTTCAGTGTTAGGGCCCTGTGGTCTCTTAACCAAGAGCCCCTAATCCCCCTGCCCAGTTGCTAGCCTGGTCCCTCGCCTCCCAGCATGAACATGCCTCCTCACCACGTGCAGCCTGCCTAGAGACTATGAAGAGGGGTCCCCGCTGGCGTCCTTCGTCTTCCCCGAGGCCCATCCAGGACGTGCCGGCTCCACCCCAGACTCCATCGTCTTCTGAGGAGGGGAAGCAGGGTTCGGTGACTCCCAGGGGTGGCTGTGCAGGCAGGCACTGGGGTGGGGAGGAGGCTCCCGTGGATGGTGCACTCACCCTCGGAGCCGCGGCCACAGGGATGGGCTCCAGAGCAGTCCCCACCACTGAGAAGTCGGCCAGTGGGGGACACTCCCAAAAGGCCCTGGATACACACTTAGAAACGAGAATCGGGAGGCAGAGAGAACACTGGTGCTGGACTCAGGAAGCTGGGCTCCAGGCTAATGACTGTTTCTAGGTGTCATTTCCTCAAAGACCATTTCATCTCTCTGAACCTCATTTATCTGTTCACGTTAAAGGGTTGGAGGGGATCATCTTTGTTGCCCTGACCAGATCTGAAATCTGCGTTCATAACTTCAGTTACGATGAAAGGCCTCCGTCTCTCCACGGAAGGCACGATGACAGAGGACCGAGGCCAAGCCCTGGGGACCGGCTGGTCGCCTGGGGCCACGGTAGCCACGGCGGGAGCAGAGGAAGCTCATCTTCACGTCTGAGAGCCGAGGGTGGTGTGGTAGGCCCCTGTCCCCTTTGCACCTGCTCCAGGCCTCCTCCCAGCTTCTCATGGGTCCTCGGCCGTGACTGTGGGCTCCCACCTTCACGTGGCACCTCCCTGCATATACGTCTGTCTCTAAACATCCCTGCCGGTAAGGACACCAATGAACCTGGACTGAGGTGCACCTTCCCCTTGTATGACCACGTCTTAACTGGTTACGTCTGCAACAGCCTGATTTCCAGATCAGGTCATGTATTCTGAGGTCCTGGACGCTAGAAAATCTGCATCCTATCTCTGAGGGACACGATTCAACAGGGAGCCTGGTTGGGGAACAGCCTGTGGGGATAACACGTCCCCCTTAGTAAGCCCGCTCAAGGCTCTACAGGGCGGCAGAGCATGGAAGGCCCTGGAGGGGTTGCCTCTGGGCCCGTGCTGGGAGGAGAGGGATTAACTGTCCCCCCACAGCACAACTCCTGAGCCACCTTTGGCGAGAGGCAAATCACCTAAATAAAGGGCGGCCTGGTGGCGCTGAAACAGTGCATTTATCGTGCATTGATGCGTTAGCCTCTATGGAGGAGCTCAGGTCAAAGGCATTAACATGTCAGCATATTAGAATGCGTTCTGAGTTCAGTATCAGGTATGGAAAAGCATCAGTCTGAATATTTTAAAGCTTTCTTTCCTTTTTTTTTTTGTTAAAATCCACCGTCTTCAAAAACACAGATCGCACGAATCACCTTAAAAGGGGGATTTCAATTTCCCACGTGCAGCTCACATCACAAGCAAGCTGAAACACCATGTTCTTGATTGAGTTCTTAGACCTTGGCGTCTGTCTTTCCTGAGAATCATACTCAAATCCCTGCACACGAAAGGTTTAGACTTTCATTTTCAATTATTCATGAAATGTGCAGAAACACGGTCCAATGCACATTTGAGCAAAATTTGCTAATGCCCGTGAACAAATCATAAACACCTCACCGGGGGGCCTGGGCCGCAAGCCTCCCTTCCGGTAGGTGTGTTGTTACAGTCTGCCGTTGCTAAACAGACAGCGGGCCCAAGGTGACAGGTGCCCGGCACCCAGACGCGGGGAGGGCTCAGCTGTGACGTCCCTCCTGTCTCCACCCAGGGGGCATTGCCTCCAGCACTCTTCACAGTCGTGACACTAACACGGTTCTTCTGTGCCGAAGAGGCAACGTTGCAAAGTGGCATATTTCGGCGCTGGGCCACGGATAAAACTTTGCCTCCCATGTGACCCCACACAGGACCTGCTTTGCTGTGCATTCGTCTGGCCACTAGCTCACCATCACCGGTAACCACCAGAGACCCCAACTCTTGTGGGATGGGATGTAGAGGGCCCACTCACAGGGATGGTCTGAGGTATCGCTCTCGAGAGCACATCAGATTGTATGAGACACTCAGGGAGAAGGAAAAGAAAAACGTCATGACACCAGAAGGGCATGAACTTGAACGTGGCACCCGCACAAGGGGAACGTGGGAAGTGTTCTGACGTATTAACTGACGGGCATAAGTTACATCAGAGCTCATCCCGTTAGCTTTGGAAGGTGCTTATTCTCATGAGTTAGCGTGCGTCCTTCCAGGTTCTGAAGATACGGAATATGCCAGACAAACGTCCGTCCCCCCCGGGGCTTCTATTCCAGTGGAGGGAGGTGGGCAAGCAAATCGCAGTAAGTCAGGGAATGATCAGTGATGGGAAAACACAGAGTAAGGTGGAGAGCAAGACCTCTCGTGAAAGTGGCATTTGGGCAGGGGTCTGGAGAAGGGAAGGCGTGGTCCACACCACATTCAGCTAACCGTGCAATTCAGGCAGAGGGAGGACAGGTGCTCTGGGCAGGGTCTTGGCAAGTTTAGAGGTGGTGCTGTGGGAGCCGAGTGAGAGAAGGGGCAACAATGGGTGACACAGGCCAGAAAGGAAGTGGGGGCCGTGTCCCCATGTGAAGAAACAAGAGGTCCTGTCAGCGGAGTACATAGTCTGTTATCTGGTGGCCGACTTTTTCATGCAAAATTATGTCTCTGAGACTTGTCTGTGTTGTTGTCCAGGGCTGTATCCCGTTGTCTTTTCATTGCTGTCTGTGTTCCATTGTGTGGCAATGCCACAGTCTACCTATCTTGCTGCTGGCAGATGTGTGGATGGTTTCCAGCTGTGCCTGTTAGGAATAATGGCGCCATGAACACTGCCTGCGTCTTTTGTCGTGAGCCTATTTTCATTTGGGCTCAGTATTGACGCAGAGGCGGGTACAGGATGTGCACATTCAGCTCCAGTGGACTCTGATGCCTTCTCCGCCAGCAGCATGTGATTTCCTTTTCATGGCTCCATATTCTCAACAACCTTCGGGATCGCGAGTCTTGGGAAACGTGAGCATTCTGATGGGAGTAGCGCTAACTCGGTACTGCTGAAATAAATATAAGCAGAAGCACCTTTTAAAACATTCTGCTGGCCATTCTGCCATCCTATTTTGTCTAGTGTCTTTTAAATCTCTTGATTAATTCACTACTTGATTGCCTCTCCTTTTTTAATCTGTAGAAAATTTTTGTATGTTCTGAATACAAGCTCTTTAGCTGGTGTTTTTGATGCAAATATCTTCTCTCTCTTTCTTTTCCTGGCTCCCTTCTTCTTCTCTCTCTCTCTGTGGCTTGCTTTTAATTCTTTTGATAAACAATAATATTAAATTTCAAGCTGGTGCAGCTTATCAGTGTTTTCTTCCACAGATACAGTGTGTATATGTTTTTTCCTTGTCCCCACCTCACAAATTTATGTTTCTATGTCATCTCCTAATTATTTTTACCTTACACTTTTGTGATCTGAAACCAGTAAAAAATAATTTACAAATATGGTAAGAAGTTAGTCTAACTGGCCAAATTATACACGTCACAACACACATGCACACATTCTGCTGGAACTTTTTATTAGAAATGCAATAAGTCTATAGATTCATTTGTGGAGAACTGACATATTAATACTAGTTAGTCTTCCAATCTATGAACATGGTATGCATTTCAATGTAGTTTTATTTTCTTATATTTTTATCAAAGCTATAAAACTATATTTTTTGGTAGAAGAATTAAGTATTTTTTGTTATATTTCTGGGTATATGATGTGCTTGATGCTATTGTATTATTTTACTTAAATTTTTTATTTATTTATTTCGAGGGACAGAGAGAGCACAAGTGGGGGAGAAGCAGAGAAAGAGAGAGAGACAGAGACTC
Source organism: Panthera uncia (assembly GCF_023721935.1). Lineage (NCBI taxonomy): Eukaryota > Metazoa > Chordata > Mammalia > Carnivora > Felidae > Panthera > Panthera uncia. The sequence goes on from NW_026057577.1 coordinate 150,194,065, forward strand.
TTAAGCAGGCCCTGTGTTGTCAGCACAGAGCCTGACGTGGGGCTTGAACTCACGAACTATGAGATCATGACCTGAGCTGAAATTGAGACTCAGAGGCTTAACTGACTGAGCCACCCAGGTGTCCCTTGTAAATACTATTTTACATAAAATTCTATCGATATTTGGTATAATATCGATAGAATCGATATCGATAATTGGTGTAATTTTGAATATCACCTTGATTATTCTCTGACAGCACACTGTGAGAGGCCAAGGTGGCCAGCTGGGATATTACTTCTAGAACCTCAACAAGACATGACAAGGGAGAAGTAGTTGAAATCTGGATATAGCTTGAATATAGAAAGGGCAGAATCTTATCTTGAGTTACCTATGGGGGTGGGGTGGGGTTCAGTTTGGACTCTAAGATCTTGATTCAAGAAATTGAAGAATGTAGCTATAATTTACCAAGTTGGGGAAGAATATGGGAGAAGAAGTTTTGAGATAAATATTAAGAGAGTTTTAAGACAAGGTTGAGATGTTTCTTAGACATCTAAATGGAAATGCTGAGAAGGCGGTGAATTTACAGGACTATAGATCAGGAGAGGAGTCTGGGTTGGAGGTATAATCTGTGAATCATCAGTATATAAGTGATGCATTACAATAGACAGGTGGGTATTACCATCAAGAAAATAAAAATAAGAGGGACAGTGAGGTAGAAGAAATGAGCGTAATTTTCCAAGACCTCAGTGAAGAGAGTGCTTTTACAAAAGGGGAATGAGCAACTATCATCAACAGTTCAGATAAAGTGAGATCAGAGAATTGCCCACTGTTTTGTGGCAAACATTGCTCATTAATGACTCAACATCAATTCTTTTCTTCTCTTCTGAAACTGATTCTGTTTGGGTGCCATGTACCTGACTTTGAAAGATGATGCATGATTGGCTTTTCCCCTTTGCCAATGACAGTCAGGGGCCAAGTTCTGGTAAGAGATATAAGAGGACATATGTTAGAGGACCTGGGAGAGAGCTTCTTTTTTGATGGAAAGGAGACGTATGAGGAGTCAGCCCTGACATGGCTACGCATCTCGCTCCCTCCTTCAGGCGCTGTCATGTCAGTGAACAATGGCTTCGTCTTGATCTACTCAAAATCATACAACCCGTCTCTAATTCCTGGGCTCTGGGAGAAATCACAATGGAGCTATGAAGAGGCATAAAAAAATTGTACATTGAAAAAATAGTAAATCGTGATGAAAAGTACAACTTAGGGAATACAGCCAAATAATATTGTAATAACTTTGTATGATGACAGATAGTAACCACACTTATGGTGGGCATTGCATAATGTATAGAATTGTCAGCCATCATGTTATACACCTGAGACTACTATAACCTTGTATGTTAACAATAATAAACAAAAGTAGAAGATAATAGTAGTAAGTAAACAGTAAATCTAACTTTCAATAATTTCGATACTAAAAAAAATAGTAAATCAAATTTAGCAGAAAAGGTTGAAACAAAATTCAACACTCCTTAGGTAAAGGTAACATAAACCAGAGTCTCTACAATGTATGATATAGAAGTATGATATAGAAACTCCAGATGCATTTAAAACCACACACACACACACACACACACATACACACACACACACACACACACACACACACACAACAAGAAAAAGTGACATGGAATCAAGAGATAAAATAATCCATAGAAGAAGTTCAAGACCTAAGTCAAAAATAATTATTAGTGGATAAAGATATCAACATAATTATGAATAATATGTGAAATAGAATACAGAATAATACAGACAAATGAAAAAACAAGAGAGCAAGTAACCAAATAGGCATTCTAGAACTACAATGTACATTATTTTTTTTATTTTTTAAATGTTGAGTTAACTTAAAAGTTACAGCAGAAGAGGGACACCTGGGAGGCTCCGTCAGCTAAACATCTGACTACTGATTTTGACTCAGTCGTGATCCCGCAGTCTGTGAGTTCGAGACCCACATGAGGCTCTGCGCTGACAGCATGGAGTCTGCTTGGGATTCTCTCTATCCTTTGCTCTCTGTCCCTCCCCACTCCTCTCTCTCAAAAATGAATAAATAAACCTAAAAATTCTTTTAAGAGATGCTAGTGGTGCTACAATACAATAAAATGACATTTAAAAAAAAAAGTTAAAGCAGAAGACAGAATTTGTAAACTGGAGATCAGTCTATAGTGTCCAAACTCAAGTACAAAAATCAGAAACAATGGAAAAGATAGAATCAAAGATAAGAGAGAGAAGAGCAAGATCTGAGGGAGAGAACGAAACAGAAGCAACACTGAAGAAATAACAACCCAGAACTTTCCAAAAGATAAAAAGCATTGACTCTTAGCTTTAAAAAATCAGCAAACTCAAAGCAAGATGTGGAGAAAATGGAAATGAACCATATCATTGTCCAACTATTTAACATCAAAGACAAAGGATTACTGTGTGCAGCTGATGTGGAGGGGGCATCTATGAATTTGGGGTCAACATACAGAAGACAAGCAGATGACCTCATAAAGCTCTGAAATTCTATACCCAGTGGAAATAGCACTCGAAGATTCAAGGGAAATAAAGATGAGCTGAGAGCATGTGTTTCCATTTGATTTCACACTATTAAAAATATTAAAGAAACTTTTTCAGGAGCAAAAAATATATACATATGAGAAAATATATTGAAAAAGGAACATATAATTAAAGAAGATATTGGCTGTTTACAACGAAAATAGTAACAATGTCTCAGGGGTTATAACATAGAAATGAAATATGTGACAATAAGAATAAAAAGGCAGTGGTGTGAAACTTAATTAAATTGCCTTAAATATTTCCAGTATTTGAAATCTAAACATAAATTAAGGTAGGCAACAATAGATTAAGTACATATTTAAATTTTTTTTGAGGTAACTATTACTGAAAGAATGACACTAAACAAGAAACAGAGAAATATAATGGAGCAAGGAAAATAAAATAACATAATACTTGGTTAATTAAAAAATACATTTGGTAGTATATATAAAAATAATACATAATTACCAAGTAGAATTAATCTTTGGGATGTGAGGATGATTTGACATTAGAAAATTTATCAAACTGATTCATCCATATTAATATATTAAGAGAGAAAGAAGGAAAACATACAATCACATGAAAGGCAGGGAAATACAACCCATTTCAATATTATTCAAGAAAAAGAAATGTTCAAGAACTAAGTAGATGCCCTCATTCCAGTAAAACTATCCACCGAAAGTCTAGAGTCAAAATCCTTCTTAATGAAAGATCAGGAGTCTTTTATTAAATGGGAAGAAATCAAGGTAGCCTGTTAGTTTCACGTGTGCCGTTTTTTTATCTCACCTGTTTTACTGTCCCCAAATCGAAGACACAATAGAAGGAAAGATAAACATCATCAACAGGCACTGGTAATGATGAGACACTGTTTCCTTATTTGTAGAAGATTCAATTATCTAAACCGAAAATCCAAAGAGACTAACAAACACTCATGAACTACTGTATAAGAGACTTCATCAAGATTGCTGGTTCAGAAACAGCGTAACAACAAACAGTGGTCACATTCACTCCCTGCAAGTTAAAGACCCACATTTAAATTTTTTTATGCTTTTTATTTTATTTTTGAGAGAGAGAGAGTGCCAGTGTAGAAGGGCCAGAGACACAGGGAGACACAGAATCGGAGGCAGGCTCCAGGTTCTGAGCTGTCAGCACAGTGCCCGAAATGGGGCCTGAACTCACAAACCGCGAGATCATGACCTGAGCCGAAGTCAGCCGTTTAACCGACTGAGGCACCCAGACGCCCCAAAGACCCACATTTTATAGCAGCAACAAAACTCTAAGTCTCTGGGAACAAGTCTGTCACAATAGGACTAAGGGACTTTGTGGGACAACTTACAGAGGTGTATGGACGTGTGTCAGACCCACTCAGCTGTGCCCTCACCTCGGGGGTGTCTGAGTTCTGTGGGAGGAGAGCAGAAAACGTTACTGACGGAAAACGTCATCACCAGCAAGGCAGGTATTTGCTGTTTCTGAATTGGGGACTGAATGGAATGTGTCCCCACACTGCCTGGGCTGAACATCACCTCGCCCTTCTTTCTGTCTCAACTTTCTGTTCCAGAAAATGGTGATAATCGCATCGTCCAGAGTAAAAGCACGATGATACACAAAACACGCTTACTTCGGTGCTGATCTTCTGGAAGTGTTAGCGGCTCTCACCAATCCTGCTTAAGCTGCAATCAGTCCTCAGTCCATGCTCAAAATCAGGTGCATTTTTTTCTTACCTCGGAAGAAATGGTTCCAAAGTTCCCCGGAAACATAACACGAGGCGTCAGCAAGAAAATGTTGACAAATGAGAGTGACGAGTGAGTCCTTGTCACTCATGATTGGCTGGCGTTGCCTATGAAACAGCTCACCAATGTGCTGACGGTCAGTGGGACAGAGCAGTCTTCAAGGTGGACCCTCATGTGGTGCAGTAACTCGTTGAATGGCCCCAAATGCAGCAAGCACCCTGAGGAAGGAACCGTCATCCAGAAAATAATTTCCAGAAATAAGTATTTGGGGAAAAACATGACAGAAACTCAAATTACAACCTTTGAAAAAATATCCTTCCAACAGATGAAACAATTACTGTACAGAACGGATTTTGTTTTCTTTATCTGATCTGAGGAATAAGAAAGTTAAACACATTTAACGATGGAAGAGCTCAAAGGTCATGGCATCCAAAACACCTGAAATGGAGAAAAAAAGATGTAATCTCTCTGTCAGAAAATTATTTAAACACCTAATTTCTGCTAAAAGTCAGCGAACAGAAAGCACCAGCAATAGAAACAGAAGAAATGGAAACACCCAATAAAGTTGTGACATCATTGGCCAACGTGATTGTATCCACGTCCAAGGAAGGCTGAATCAGCAAGTTTCGTCTGGTCCCTTGGTGCCCTACAGGCGACGGTGAGTTCTATCCAGAAGAGCCTGAGCCTCCTCTTTCAAAATTTCAGTGGAATTTTAAAATTTGGCAGGGGTTTTCTGTAGAGCATTTTGACGATGTGTGTGAGAGTTTTAGCATGTGCACACAATTAAGGCCAGCGATTCCACTGAAGGGGTGTCTCCCAGGGAAACTTTGGGGTGCAGTCAGTATTCTAAGCTGAGATCATGGTTTTGGCCATGTTTGCAAGAGGGAAGCACGCATCTGTCCAAATTTCCCAGGACAGAGAAACTTAAATGTGGGAGAGTATATTGGAAAAAAAGGAGATGCTCATAACAATTGCAATTTGAATGTGTTCAAGAGACATCTCTGCATTTAGAAAGATAAGAATTGGGGCGCCTGGGTGGCTCAGTCAGTTGACCGTCCGGCTTCGGCTCAGGTCATGATCTCGCGGTCCGTGGGTTCCAGCCCCGCGTCGGGCTCTGTGTTGACAGCTCCGAGCCTGGAGCCCGCTTCGGATTCTGTGTCTCCCTCTCTCTGTCCCTCCGCCACTCACACTCTGTCTCTCTCAAAAATAAATAAATGTTAAAAAATTTTTAGAAGAATAAGAAGGGATGGGGGAAGGGAAGGGGAAAATAGTTACAAACAGAGAGGGAGAGAGGCAAACCATAAGAGACTCTTAAATACAGAGAACAAACTGAGGGTTGATTGGCGGGGGGGGGGAGGGGAAAGTGGGGGTGGGCATCGAGGAGGGCACTTGTTGGGATGGGCACTGGGTGTTGTATGGAAGTGATGAATTGTGGGAATCTACTCCCAAAGCCAAGAGCACACTGGATACACTGCGTGTTAGTCAACTTGACAATAAATTATATTAAAGAAAAGAATAAGAAGGTGTGTTTCAAACTTTAAATATGTTTCCCTCTGAGAGATGATCCTCCATTTTACAAGAAGATTCGTAATTTTATAATTTAATAAATATTATTATAATGTCTTAAATTAACTTTTTACTTTAAAAATAAACTTTGTATTTCTTTTTTCTTTATTTTTTAATGTTTATTTTTAAGAGAAAGAGGGAGATAGAGCACACGAATTGGGGAGGGATGGAGAGAATGGGGGGACACGGAATCTGAAGCAGGCTCCAGGCTCTGAGCTGTCAGCACAGAGCCTAAAGTGGGGCTCCAACCCACCGACCGCAAGACTGTCACCTGAGCCGAAGTCGGACCCTCAACCAAGTGAGCCACCCGGGTGCCCCGTACATTGTTTCTTGAAAGTCCTACCTGTGGGTGCATGTGGAGGGGGGGAGAGGGATGGCACCCAATAGAAGAACATGAGCAAGTATGCCCCAGTAAAACCCAGGGCATCATGGGAACAAGGGCATGCCCATCCTGGGGGCACTGCTGTCCCAGAAGGCAGATGCCCAGAGGCCTCCCGGAACATCCCTGCCTCCTCTTTGGGCCTCTGTTGTACACACAACAGGAAGAGACAGGGTTTATTTACTCTGTCATCTCTTCAGCGGGTCCACCTCTGGAGCATCGATCAAGGACCAGTAGCCCAGCGAGGGAGTAGGGGTTGCCTTCCCTTGGCAGGCCTCACCTGCCCTCTTGAAGAGCCCTGTGTCTACCTTTGCTGCTCAGTCTCTATTAATATACCTGCAGGACTGACCGGCATGCCGCAGGGCTGGGAGACAGTGGCCACAGGCGTTAGGGAACAGCTAGCATCCCCGACAGAGACCTCAAGTCATTACAGAAAAGCCCATGGCATGTTCCACAAGCCGGGAGTCTGGGCCGCGGCTCAGTGCAGCTGGGTAATTATCGAACCAACCCTTGAAATTGCCGAAGGACTGTCGCTTCTTTTCTAAGATCTGATCTTTGTCTGCCTCTCCCTGGAGCAATGTGCCAACCCCGAGGAGGTGTAGTTGTGCAGCCCAAGCCTGAGGGGTCCTGTGCACGTGGGCATGAAGGATGAGGCCATGGATTAGCTCGATTGGGCGTCGGCGCTCGCTCCTGCCTGCAGGTGCCTGGGACCTGTCGCCTCCCATCCCGGGAGCGTGTGACGGGTCCATGGGGCTGCAAAATACATACGCACCGGCTAAATCGGGGCACCGGATCCGGCTACCTTATGAAAATCGTCCCATATTGTGCAATGCAGCGAAAAGCAGCTGTGGCAAATCTGTTTGTTGAGAGGACAATTTGCAAATGAAGAGTCACGTGGTGGTCAGTGGATAGACGTGTGGAGATAGAAAGGTGTAGCAAACACATTGGCTCCGCAGGGGGACAAAGGGGAGGAGATTGGAAACTTCCTTCAATGAAGGGATTTGAGGCTTCCCTGCAAGTAGGAGAAATGAATAGTTTCCTGTCTGTACCTCGAATCGCAACGCGTTAAAAATACCGACTTGCTTTTTTATACCTAACTGTTGTATTTCACTCTTTGCTCACAGTACCGATTCTCAATGAACTATTGTCAGGAGAGAGGACTCAGAAGGTCAGGATGCAAGAGGTTCATCTGGATTCTCACGTCGTAAAAAAATAACCTGAGAATTTGTTAAAATGCAGATTCTAAGTGCTTGGTCCCGCCTTACTAACGCAAAACCTCCGATCGTGGAATGTAGGAATCAGGGATTTTGTCACGTTGTTTGGACAGGAAACACCACTAAGAACAGATCATTTCACACTTCGACAGGTTTGGCTATGGCAAGTGACAGTAATTCTAATATTTGCAAAATGCACATAACCATTGATTTGATTTATTTAAAGACTATTTGCAAAAAGTGGATAATTAAAATCGTATTGAAGTCATCGTCGTAAATCTCTGTCTGGATCTACATGCAGAAGATCACCTGTGAATGCCCATTATAGCCATAAGGGACGGGTAGCCTCATTTGATTCACCTTCTAGTAGCTTCTCACCTGTCACCCATGTGATCTTTCCATGCAAGGCTACTGCAGGAGTCAGCAAGGGTGATTTTGTACAGTAAGTGGCTCAGAAGTTGGCTCCATGAGGAAAGCGCTGGTGTAGAGCAAGAGTATAGACCCTGGAATCACTCGTGTATGTACGCAAGGACATGAGACAATGTGGGTGCTTACAGTACTTAGCACAGGTAGGCAATCAATACTGCCGTGCCGTTTCCGTTATTATTGCTGTTATGGTGATAATTCTGTTGCCCATTCTCACGGCCACCATCCCATCTAAAGTCTTACCATCTCTCCCTCAGTCCCTTGCCACGCCCTTCTCGCTTACCCCACCCGCCTCCTATGCCTCCCTAGCCCCTGGAGGCTGGCACGTGCCGACCCAGGGGGTTTGTGCCGAAGGCTGAACTAACCTGAGCTCCCTGAGGCGTTTGTCCTAATTGTCACTCGTTCCGGCACTTCCTGTCTCTCCATCTTAACGCACAAGTTGAAGACCGATCACTGCAATAAGATTTCTGGATTTACCTGCTCTTTCAAGCACTCCCACACCTGGCCTTCAGCCTCAGACACCTGTCTCCTGAACAGTGCGGTCTTCTAGCTGCAGATTTGGAAAACATAGCCTGGAGCTTTAAAAGGAACTCCTCTTGTCTTTCTGAGACCACCCGATGGTTCAAAGTCTTCATCAGCTCGAGCTTCCCCCAGGGCTGTACCAGGATCGAACCGTCCTTATCTTCTCCTTTCGTTGGTCTATTATCAGTAACGCATCTGCACAATGGATATTTTGTCTTCTTTAGGGGATCCGCCTTCTCTTACATTGCTCTCCTGATTCCTTTTTGCATCTATCCCCCATGTGTGATGACAGGGTCTGTCTCTTTCTTTTACATTTTCTGTGTCACCCGCACCAGAGCGTGACACATGGTAGGTACTTAGTGCACAGTACGGTTACTGTTTACAAGAGCTCACTCTCTTCCTGGCATTAAAACATGCTTTATGAGATGGGTGCTATTATCACTCCCTGTTTACAGATGAGGAAACGAGGCACGTAAAACTCAAATGGCTTGCCCAAAGCCTCAAAGCAACAAAATAGTGAAGCTGGGGTTCCAAGCTGGGAGTTTGACCACCCAGCCTGGGAGTTAACCTCCTTATGGTCATCAAATCGTCAATCATCTCCAGTGTTCACATGCAAATCTTTAATTCGTGTTTGTGTAATGTGCACACTGAATCTTCTTGCTGTGTGCTTGCACACAAAGGGGGGGGTGGCTTCAAGAGAGCATGAGTTTGCAGGTTTCCATGTAATACTGGCCCATTATGTCCCTGTTCTCCCAAATCCCACAGCCCGTCTCCCATGCCCGGCCAAGAGTGAGCTTCCGCTGTGAAACTGAAGTAGAACTAAGCACTGGAAGGAAATGCGGGTCCTGGGTCTCCTCAGCACAGAGTTTGCCTGTGAGGGAAGATATGTCAGCCTCTCATCCACTGTCACCCAAGAAAAGAGGGAGTCACAGAAATTTCCTATGGATGACAAGCACGCTTAAGCCTGACAAGAGGACCCACACTGCTGCCTTGTCCTCGTGGGCTCTGGGTTACAGATGCCTGGCAGTAACCCAGGCAACCAATCCAAACTATTCCTGCACTGTGCCCTTTCCTGACGAGGGCTGGGAGCTGGGGCCTCATTTCCCTTCTCCCGGCCCCTCCCCGAGGACGCTGAGAAATCCTGGAAACTCGCCTCCAAGTGACCCACCCACTGTGGTAGTTGAACATCTCCTACGGACCTATAAGGGGTCCTGGAGCTAGCCTGGCCTGAAACCCTCCATGCAGGGGCTGTTTAGAATTGAGAGATGTTTGTGGGAGGCCCTCACAAATGGCAGGTAATATTTCAATTGGGTTCTAAAGCCTGAATACAAGTTACAGGAAAGCTGAGTTGCCTTCACAAACAAGGTGGAAGCAACCTAGGTTCATAGCCCAGCTACACTGAGATTGATCATTAAAAAATAATCTGTAAGCTTCAGTCATTTTTGGTGTAAGTCCTTCATTGCTATTCCGGTGGACTCAGTCTTACCTCATTTTGTGGACACTTCCGCTTAGCCCCGTGAGGCGGTCAGGTGCTGGCCTGTGTCGGCCGTGTGGCGGTAGGTTGTCCTCAGCTGCCCCATCCCTCTGCAGCCTGATCTCAGCTCGGCTTTATCACCTCGTCCTTAGCTACACACCCACCAGCCTTTTCCAGGATGTCCACCTCCCTGTGTCTAACGCTCTCAGGACAGGAGGCAGGGGTGAGGTAGAGACGAAGTTCCCCAGAGCCGGGCACCGGCGGGTATGATCTCACGCACATACCTTGCCTCAGTTTCCTCAGTGTAAAATGGAGATCATGATAAGCCCGCCTCCCAACGTTACCGAGTTAATACGGGTGAGGCGTTTGGGACAGACTATGAACACAAGAAGGCAGAATGTTTGTTACTCTCTTGATTCTCTGTTTTCACCTTTTGCCTGTACACACACACACACACACACAGGCACACACACGCATACACTCCCGTAGATCTCCAAAGGTGAGAAATTTCTAGAAGTTTCTTACCTACCTATCACCGGAGTGCCTAGCGCCATGCCTTGAACGTGGCAGTAATTAAATACGTAGGAATATGTATTTTTTTTTCTATGAGGATATAATCTTTCCGCAAGAAATAACCCGGTTATCTAACTTTAGGTAGGTAGGTTATATCTGAATGAGGCTGAGAACCCAAACACTGACCTAGGTTGTTCTTCCCAGGTCATACCCCACCGACAAAAGGCCTCTTTGTTTCAAATATTTTATTTTGTTATTCGCACCTCCATCAGGAATTTGTGAGCCCCCAGCGAACATAAAACGGTGTATGGTAGATGTATAGATTTAAGACCGAGGCCAGTGTATCCGTCTAAGCATTGCATCGGCTTCTGTAATTTAGGTAAATGCTATGGTGAATAGTTAACTAGGCAGGCTTTAACAAGGAGCATGAAATTTACAATGGAGACTTGTATTGATTTTTTTTCCATTCACTAATCCTACTTTAAAACAAAGCACAATATATCTGGGTTTTGTCTCTCGTTTTTTCTTGGTCCTTCCTAGGTGATAAATGTATATTAGCAGTAACATAATAAGCTATTCCATTCAGGGAGATGTGGGTTGTTCTGCAGGTGGGTAGATTACATTTCCTTTACATTTGGGGAAATTAACTCAAAAACTCTTAATTACCATGAATGCCTAGTCAATATTTATTTTAAAGACATAGCATGATAAATGTAAATCAGAAAATAAACAAGGATGCAAAATAATTGTGGTAACCTTTTCCACTAAATAGATCATTAATCACATTTTTACTTCCATATTCTTTGCTCTTTTTTTTTCCTTACTGATATGTGATTACAAATATTTATGTGTTCAGATGTCTGACGGTACATTTCTGGATAATTAGAAAACAGATTGCTACAACGATTAACCTTTCAGTAGAATGGTTACAACACACAAGTACTGTCTGGGGTTCTTTACCATAAAAGCTCTTTAGTGCAATGGTCTATATTCTTACACTGTTTCCAAAATATTTGGCAAGATGAAAAATCATTCATTGTTATTTCTGCTATCACAGAATTTGCTCTTGGTGTTATAACTGTTTAACAAAGACAGCTTAGATGAGGCAGATACAAAGAAAAAATACATAGTAGCTAATTAATTTTTCCCAAGCGAGCTCCCGCCTAGAAGCAGGGCAGGTAGCTCGCCCGTTAACAGAACCTTCAATAAGGTGCAGCTCAAACGTATTTGAAACACAAAAGCAGTTCCCTCTCTGCTGGCACCTGGGCCGTCCACACCAGGGTGGGCAAGCCACTCTCACCCACAATAACTCAGATGGGAACCCCCCAGCCCAGCCGATTCCCTCTAATTCAATGTGGGTTGATCACATCCTTTCCCCAACCAGGAATCTTCAACTTTTTTTTTTTCTCTCTCTGTTTCTAACTTGTTTGCCGTCACTAATTAAAGAAATGTGCCATGTTTGAAAACAAACAGAAAATAAATTGGATGTGCTGGGAGGAAAATTGCCCAAGAGATCATGCCAAAAATGTGTGGGTGATTCCAAACGAGTGGCTCCCTTCCTCCTCCTCCTTCTTCTCTCTCTCTCTCTCTCTCTCTCTGTCTCCCGGTTTCAATAGCTATTTTAAGTTTTATGCCGAATGGGCAAAACGCGGCAGAGCCACTCGCCCGGGCGCCCGTCTGAAGCCCAGGGCCAGGCTCGCCGGACTCTCGTGTGGCTCCTGCGAATCTTGATCTGAGGGCACTGCTGTCCGCTCGGAGCCCACTGCCCTTCTCCCTGTCTGCAGTTCGCAGCGGAGGAGGTTTAATTCTGAACTGTGAAAAGATTCAATAAGTCACCACAAATCACCCCGACTAAAGCCCAAACTGAGTAATTTACACAACACTTTGTGTTCTTCAAACAGTTTGCAGCGGGCAATTATTCATGCCCGACATGGGGCCGCTGGGTCCAGGCTCCCTGTTTGTTCTAAGGCCGAGGAGAGGTGTTTGAAAACCGCCAGAGACGGCCAGGGGCCCAGAGATCACGGCTAATGTGACACCCCCAGGCCTAATCTCCTTAGAGCGCTGGGATAAAGTAAGTATCCATTACAAAATCGGCATTCATCCTGCCCCCTTCTGAGCCCAGCCACTCTGATAGCGGCCCGGAGACAATCGTGCGATTCTAGACTTAATCAGGTATTAGGAGCTGAGGCCGGAGGAGAAGGGCTAATCTCCATATTTAGTCCATCTGTACTCGTGGACCTGACTTGCCTGCCCCTGATAGATCAAAAGGAATTGGCAAAAATCAGATTAAGGCTGGAGAAAAGGGGGAGGTTCAAGCCGTGTAACAGCCACATTTTTTTTTTTCTCCCTGCCTGGGATGCGTATACATTTATTAAGACCGTGCGGTTAATCCCATGAGTTTCAATGCATTGTGCTCTCTTTTCTTCTTCTCCCTGCTTTCGGCAGCAGGAAAAAAAAAAGCCATTAAAGGGAAATATTGTATTAATTATAAAAATATGAGACGTGCACACCCAGGGCCGGCCGCGGCGCCCGCACTCTGAGGAGCCCAGCGACGCGGGGGCCCGGTGCCGACCGCGGGCTCGCCCCTGCACCCGGGAGGGGACGCGGGCCCGGCGCTCTCCGGGACGGGGACACACGGCGGAGCAGTGTGAAGTCAGCAAGAGAGAGGATGCTAATTATTAGCACAGGCTGCCGCGGAGTCAGGCTGTGGCGGGGCAGGTGTAAGAGCTCGGTGACATCTGAGCTCCTGGCGTCTACGCGCTGCAGCCCTCTGTGATGGAGCCCGGAGAGCATATGGGATTCGCCAATTAAACGGAGCCGGGTCTCCTCCTTCCAAACGGGCTGCCACATGAGGCGGAGGCGGGTTGTTTCCCGGCCAGCCCGACCGTGCGACTTCTTGTGGGGGCCGCCACCCCGCCACCGAGGTCCCGGCGGCCGCTCGCAGCTCGGGACGCGCGGACAGACGGGTAAGGAGAAGGGGGCGAAAGGGACTCACACCCTCGCCGCTCGTGGCCGTCACCCGCTGTTTGTAAACAGTGACATGTGGCCACCAGCCGTGTCCTTCGAGCTAGGAGAAGCACGCGTGCCGCTAGGTCGAATGCGCAGGAGACGACCTGCTCACCCGGGGACGGCCACGCAGCGAGCCCCGGGCACGGGAGGCGGGGGGCTCGAAGGCGAAGGGCGAGGGTGTGGAGGGGCCCCGGCTGCCCCCCTCGGGGAGGGCTGGCGAAGCCCCTTCCCGGCGGGCTCCTCGCAAAGCCCACGCGGTGCCAGAAAAGAGCCGTGTGGCCGCTGGACTCTGGCAGTGGAGCTCACCTCATTAGAGTGGATTAAGTCATGATGCTGAGAAGGATAAAAGGTGAAAAGCAAAGTGCCCAGGACGGCGGCCCTGTGTCATCCGTGTGCGGGTGCCATTATTGACTGGCGCCCATGTGGTTCACACTTTTCAATTACCGTCTGCCGGAAAGGTGGCCGGATAATTGCAGAGGCTGATGCCCGAGCCGCCGTGTCGGGGGGGCCTCCCGGCCCTCGTCACCTTCTCTTGATGCTCGACTCCAGGATGTTCAAAGGCAAAGGTCCAGAGCCTGTGGGTCTCCCCGAGGACCCGGGGAGAGGGCGATGTCATTAAGAACATTAATAAATAGGAAACTCACCCAGGCTCGCAAATGGCGGTGAGATCGGCCACTGCTGTCTGAACGGGGCCGGGTCTCCAGAGTGGGGACCGGGCTGCCGACGGCCTGCCTTTGATTCCCGCTCACGAGGCTCTCGCAGAAACGTTGGAATGGGGACAGACTCGGCGTCCCTCGGCGTCCTGCCTGCCGCCCACGGTCCCGCAGGTGCCGCTTTGTGGGCTGAGGCCGGGCCCGCGTTTCTCCCAGACGCGGCTGCGTGGCAGGCGCCCCGTCAATCTGGACGCACCTCCCTTCCGCTCACACCGCGGGCAGCCAACAATCACTCTGCAGATGGAGGTGGCTCGCAGAGCGAGGAGGGAAGGCGCTCAGAAGGATTTTGGATCGTGGGGAAGGCAGGGCTGCTCCAGGGGAAGCCCAGTCGCTGGGGGCCGGGAGGGAAGGAGAGGGCAGGAGACACATTTTGGAATAAAACTGAGCAAACGTGGGACAACTCTTCTGACTTTTGCCCACTTCCCAGAGGCATTTTTTTTTCAACCGGAGGTGGGAGCCCTCACATTCCTTGGAAAGATCGGTGAGAAAGCCCCCTGGTGCCCGAGCAGCTCGCACAAGGCTCGGCATATGGTTGCGAGGAGCCGTCACGGGGGTTTTTGGACATGCAGGGGATCCTCAGCATGCCTGGTCCCACGCCTCCCACCTTGGAGTTTCCACATCTGGAGGTGAAGGGACGCAGGGAAAGCCGGCCCAGAGCTCGTCCCTCGCTCTCCGGAGGACGTCTGAAATCGCACTCGGCTCAAGAGCGTGCCGGTGTGTTCCTGCAAAAATTAAAAGGGGCTTTGGCATGTGTTCAAACGTGTCCTGTATCGTCAGAAATTTCACCTCCACAGCCTAAGTAAAGAGCCTCCACCTGGGTAATTTAGTTTAAGGAATGGACGTTGTTGGCTGTTTACTGGAGGCCAAGCTGAGATCCGGTGTTGGACCATCGCCCGCTTACTGTGCCCCAGGTGTCAGGGGTGGACTTTCTTCCCCGTGTGTCCACAGCGTGTCTAAGACTGGTGCACAGAGCTGGGGGTACTGTCTGGTTTCTGGAAAGGAATAGGTTCGGGTCACCCAGTGCCCCCTGCTCTCCAGCACCAGTCACACAGAGTTCCTACAAGTAAGAAGGAGACCTCTCATGCATGTCCCTTCCCTGCGTCTGTGCCTTTCGGGGGGCCACCCGCCTCCTCGGGGGCCTGTCATCTCTGGGGGGGAGATGGGAGTCGACCTGACCACACCTGTTTTCATTCCTGAGCCGCATCTAGAATTTTTGGTCCTCGTGTGCGTTCACAGCCTCGTCCCCATCACTCCTCACGGTGTGGAAATAATTTCTTCGCTCGAAAAACACGCGTATCTCCCACGCTCTGTACCTTCTCGCTCTGAGCACTAGGAATGGTGAGACATAATTTAGGGCACTGCACCCTCTAATGGAGAGAGGAGGGTCCGTGATGTCACGGTCTGCACCTGTCACACGCACTGCATTTCAGAGGGACTGGGCACGACCTGCGTCGGCCCGTCCCCCACCCTTGGATTCTCAGGAGCCCTGCGATCCTGTTCCACGCCATCGTCTACACGTAAGGAAACACGTTCGTGGAGGCCAGACACACTCCGGTTAAGGCACAGAAGCTCCGCACGAAAGTGGAGGGTGGCCCCTGCTGTCTGAGTTCTGTGCGCACAGAGGGTCACGGCAGAGGGACAGTGGAGAGACAGCCCCGTGCCCGCCGTCCAGAGAGCAGTGCTCTGAGACGAGAAGGGCTCCTGCCAAGCAGAACCATTTGTACGTGGGTTTAGATATATGCTGATTGAAAGTAACCACTAATTCTGAAACCCTGCTGTGTTCAACCCTGAGAGTCACGTAATTCTATTTCCCTTCGACATAAAACGGTACCAAGCCTCAGCAAGTTCCATTAACAGGTCCGAGGCGGTGAGTGCTGGCTTGGAGCCCTTCCCCCCCAGCCCAGCGTGTCCAGACGCCCCCTCGGGGTAGAGATGAGCCACGTTCCTCAAATGGAACCTGCAGTTGAGAAGCGGTGACACCACGTCGGCCCCAAAGAGGTTACCAGCCAAGCACAGGCTTGCCGGGGCTTCTGCTACTGTTTTTAGCAGAGGAAGGCGTAGTATTATGCCCGTCGGCCCGGAGGCAGCGGAAGGGACACGCCGGGAGGCCGCCCGCGGACCCCCTTCCCGACTCCCTCCTGACCGGCAATTATAGAGGGTCTTCAGCTGGTTTTCAGTCACCCCTCAGTGATTCAGCCGACCTGCTGGCTTCTGAGCGTCCAGGACCCCCAGCCGTGCAGCCATCTGAACGTCCATTCACACGTCTACAAAAAGGAGAAGCCGTGAAAAGTCAGTCCATTCAGAGTCACTGGCTGCTCACATGTAAGGTTTGCTGGGGAAGCGAGTCACACGGAAGTCGGCCCAATCAGCGGGGCCGGTTGTGCGGGGCTCTGCGCGGCCCGCGGCCCCATCGCGCATCACCTCCGCCCCCCGCGTCCGCAGTGGGTTTATTTCTGGCTTGTACAGAGGAGCACTGGACACGCTCCGGGCCCCGCGCCCGGGAAGCTGGGCAGGTCCTGGACGGGGAAAGGTGGGCGCTGAGAGCCGAGACTCTGTCAACACGGGGAGGACGACTTTCGGGAAGGTCACGGCCGCGAACGCATTAGCGAGGTGGCGTTGGCGGAGCACGGGCCTCTCCTCCAGCCCCAGGGGCAGCTGCAATTAGGCGGCACCCCTCTCAGCCGCTAAGTGCTCCCGCTGCCGTTTTATCGGCTGGTCGCCAGCGGGCTCAGGGGAGAAGCGCTATCTCCTATGGCCATGAAAATTGATATTGAACATGGAAGGGAAAATCTCGCAAGCTGATAGCAATTAGCTAAAAAGGATTTGCGACTCCATGATTCATCACGCCGGGGGACCAAAGTCATTTGCAGACGCTGCTCCCAGAGTCCCTTTGCACAGCTCTGAGCTCTGCCTCTGTTTTTCTCTCACACTGGGTGTGACATTTTCGGCTTTCAGAGCCCCTTTCCAGAACAGAAGCTGCCGCAGCCGGGTGGTTCGCTGTGTCACAGATGCTTTCATGAGAAGGTGCTCCAAGCGGGGCTCAGATTCCTACTTGACGCTTTAGGTGTTCACGCAGGAAAATGGAGCGCGGTGTCTTTAAGAGTCTGTTGTGTTGTTTTTGTAGGAGAAGGTAACTTGCGACTCTGGGTCAATCAGAAAATTATACCTAAATTAATTAATCAAAAGAGCAGTGTGAAGGCGTCAGAAGTGTCCTTGAGGTTGTTTTTCACAAAGAAGCACTTGGCTCAGGTAGCTGCGGCCTTACTCTGTGCCACAGAGCGGCAGGGGCACGGGGCGCGTGGCCCCCAGGCCCACCTCGTGGCGGCGTTTGCTTGCAGGGCCGGGCCACTGTCTCCCCGGGTGCACCTGTGACTCCGGGCCACCCAAGCCGTGCCAAGCGTCCCATTATAATAACGCACCACGTTCTCTCCATTTCTTCGATGGGCAGGGGTTTGGTTGCAGTTTTCTCACAAACAGTGCAGAAAATGATGTGTCCGGGGCGTCTCCCTTACGGCCGTGACCCAGACCTGAAGGTGAGGCCAGAAGGTATGTATGACCCCAGACAAGGGGAGGGCTGCCCGAACTCACCACGCGGCACGGGTCGCAAACAAAAGCTAACTTAAGTACTTTCACGGTATTTGTACATGTGAGATGAGTAGTATATCCATACACTATTGCTTTTTTAAGAAAATTTTCAATTTTTTTAAATTTATTTTTGAGACAGAGAGAGACAGAGCACGAGCAGGGGAGGGGCAGAGAGAGAGGGAGACACAGAATCCGAAGCAGGCTCCGGGCTCTGAGCTGTCAGCGCAGAGCTGGACGCGGGGCTCGAACCCACGGACTGTGAGATCATGACCTGAGCTGAAGTCAGATGCTTTTTTTTTTAAATTTTTTTAACTTTTATTTATTATTGAGAGACAGAGAGACACAGAGTGTGGGCAGGGGAGGGGCAGAGAGAGAGGGAGACATGGAATCCGAAGCAGGCTCCGGGCTCCGAGCTGTCAGCACAGAGGTGGACGCGGGGCTCGAACCCACAGACCGCGAGTTGGTGACCTGAGCCGAAGTCGGACGCCAGACCGACTGAGCCACCCAGGAGCCCCAATATACTATTGTTTTTAATTTCAATGTGCGTGTATGGATATGCGTATGTGTGTGTATAGGCACACTGAAATTAAAAGCTTCTTGATGAGAAAAAAGCACCGTTAATGGACCAAAAAAAAAAAAAAAATAGCCCCATACAACCTCATCACCAGTTAGGGAAATGGGATCCAAACAGGGAAGCATTCCCATACCCCACCCACGTGACTGCCATATGACCACACATCCGGTCACAGCCGGGATGAGGGCCGGCTGGGGGGGAAGCCAGTGCCCCCCTCTGCCCTGTCCTCCTCCAGCTGCCCTCAGGCACCAGGGCCCCCTGCAAGCCCACCTCGGGGTTGGGGACACAACCACTCATCCAGCTTTCTCCCCTTGCCTATCGAGGCCATCCTTGCTTAACTCGTACATGTTTTTTTTTTTTTTTTTCTAGAAGGCCTGTGCAGCCAAGCATGTTTTGCCAGCGATTTTGTGGCCAGCAGGAAACTCTCAGTGAAAGAGGGTGGAAAAGTAAGAAAAGGAAGGACTCAGACATACTGAAACACTTTAAGAAACGCAGGTACCTTTGTGCAAAGGTGGGGTCCGGAGGAGAGACCGGGATCAGGAATGGACAGCCGCAGAGTCTAGGGCTGGTGGATTGGCTGCCTCCCCAGGGGACAAGCAGATTCCTAGATGTGCCCCCGGGAGGCTCTACAGCCGCCCTCCTGCGTCAGAAGCAGGGCAGCGAGCGGCTCCAGAACACTAGTTTCGGCAGCGTCTTTGCTGAGACTAGAAGGGGCTTTCTGTTGGGGCTGTTCAAGCTGGTGGGGAGGTCAGAGCACGAAGGGAGTCCCGCGGGGCAACGGCGTGGCGTTCCATGCGCAGTGGGCTCAGTGTGGTTCAGAAGGTCTGTGTTTTGAGAGCCCCTTTCGAGTCAATCAATTCAGCAATCAATTACATTCTGCTTATTTTAATATCATGATGATGTTCCTTAATTACCTGTCACTTTGTAGGTGCTAGAGATGCAGGGGGGTCATCTGGGTAAACCCCTGGTGGTTTCAGGGTCTCTCAGTTCCTGACTTGCAAATTCCATGCCACCGGGGAATGTGGGTGTTTGTGGAGAGACCTCCTCCCTTCCCACCTCTGTCTCCATCTCTGCTTTGCTCCTTTCCCCAGGGGACAGACGCTGCTATTTGGTGGCCCCTGTGCCTGGACTCCCCACTAATTACCTTAGACGCGATCCCAGGGTGCCGCCCCCGCGGCTCCCTGAACTGCCTCCCGTTCCCGCTCTGTGCCGTGACACGTCCCCTCCTCGGGCAGGTGAGGTGCCGCCCGGGGATCCCAGGCTCACGTGGGCTCGAGAGCCACTTACCCCCCAAGCCCAGGATGCACTGGCAGCTCCTGGCGAAGGGCTCTCATCTCATCAGGTGCCCTCCAATGAGATCGCCAAGTCACCCCAGCGTGTCTGTGACTCGGGCACGGAAAATCCCACCCCACAGAGCAGGGGCGGCAGGGGGCACGGGATCACGTTGCAGGCGCCGCATCGGGACCGAGCACCGAGTCTCGTGTGCCCTCCACACCGCGGGCTCCCCCGGAACACAGAGCCGCTTAGGACGACCCCTGCTCAGCAAGCCAGACCAAAACTGCTGACGGCTCACAATCCTGGCAGGACGCGTGACAACAGGTAAACGTATCCGGGCTGGGAACTGGATCTCGTGACCTTGTGTCTCGGAGAGGTCAGAGAGTACGGTAGAGAAGAAGGGTGAAACACAGCAGAACCCACTCGGGAGCGCGTCCGGGGAGGGAGAGGGCTGGGCTTGCGGGGCACGCGCAGAAATGTGAGCTGCGGGACGGGGGGGCGCTTTGCTGCTCTCCAGTCCCAGATGCTGTCCCCAGCCCAGCTGCTTTGACCTTGAGAGTTCAGCTCCCCGGTGTCACCTCTTGGGTCTCAGGCTGGGAACCTAAACTGGCACCGATGATCACCAGCGAGGTGGGTAACGTGCACGGGCCGGGGTCCCCTGGTGCCCAGCCAGTGAAAGGGACACCCCGTGGGGTGGGGCTCTGTGAACCCTGCCCCCTCCTTGCACACCTTTCCTAGAGACACATGCATGTCCTTCGGGATAAGACTCAGAGCCCCACTTGTCTGTTCCTGTTGGCATTTTCTTCCTTTTCTGGGAGCCCTTGCCACATGCTTTCTCCATATAAATCTCTGCTCACCTACCAGCCTTCACGTTCTTCCAGAGCCGTGGCCGAGAGTAAAGGCCGCCAGTGTGGCTCCAGGCTGGGCAGCGTGGCTCTGTGCCCTCATGCCCACATGGGCTCGCTGGCTGGCCCTGGGCACGTCCCCTCTCTGTTCAGGTGTCTCATCATAAACACACCTGAGTACCGCACCTGTCAGAGGGTCTTACGATGAGTGATTTGACTCTTTTTGGCAAAGTCCCCAGAACAGTGACAGACACACACATCTACAGACACAAGCCACTCATTAGTGGGACATTAGTGGGACGGAGCTTGGCGTCTTCCTGTTCCTGTGGCCCCAGGGCCATGCACAATGACGTGCACAGTCTAGAAGCACCACATTGTGCCCTGGTCTCTCACCGTCTTCCAGATCAGGGTCAGGGCCGGACCTGGTGCCACGGAGACGCTTCAGGGGGGCCCACGGGGTCGCTGCCCAGCCCGGCTGGATCACAGTATGCTGGTCAGCTCTTGCACCCCCTCAAGTCTCTGGGCCCTACTCGCTCCAATTCCCTCAAGCCCTGTGGCCTCTGGTCAACAAAGCCTCAGCCCAGAATTGTGGCCTGTGGCTGCCTGTACCCCTAATGACAAAGAGATGTTCTCCTCCCGTGGCGGGGCATTTGGCCAACGGGGAGCAGGCTGACTGGATCCACTCTCCGTTCCCCTCACCCCACCCCAAGTCTGGGTCGTCAGGCTCTTTGCGGAAGATCCTGCAGGGTTGACGTGCCATTGCAGTCAGCGCGGACCCGCTCCACAAGGCACGGTCCCTCTTGCTCCCCGGGCACTCCGTCCGGACTCTGCTCTCCTGAGAGCCTGGGCTTCAACAGGCCTGATGCATCCTTCTGAGGTCAAGTAAACACAGAGCAGATGATCCTGTTGGCTCTGGCTTCTCGGAAGAGACGGGCGTAAGCTGCGCACAAGCCCAAGGAATGTGCGCGGTACGAATGCGCTCCTTGCGTGGCTCAAGGCCCACTGGGTGACCGCTGTCCTCAGAGACGAGGTGTGAGCCCTCGTGCTGGGGCTCCAGGGTCCAGCCTCCCCAGGAAGCCTCAGGGCCCGACCGAGGGGCAGGGGCAGCGTGGAAGGGCTTCCTCTGGGAACTGGTCAGGAAGGCGTGGCTTGGGGACTGTCCATCTCCATCGTGTTCTTTGGTGCCATCTTGGTTTAGGACTCTAAGCTGGTCACGGATGCTGCATCAGCTTCCTGGCACAGGGGTAGCAGAGTACTGCACATTGAGGGCATTAAAGCAAAGGAAGTTTGTTCTTTCACATTTCTGGAAACTCAAAGTGTGAACTCCAGGTGTCAGCAGGGCCACATGCGTCCAGAGGCTCTAGGGACAATCCGTCACAGCAATCCCAGCCTCCTGCGTGCCAGCTGCTCTGGGGTTTGTGGCCCTGTCACTCCTGCCTCTGCTTCCACCGTCTCCCGGCCTCTCTCCCTCTGCGTCTCTCTGTGTCTCAGGTCTCCCTCTCCGTTCTCTCGTAAGGACGCCCGTCACTGCATGTAGGGTCCACCTGGATAATCCAGGATGCCCTTATGTCCTTAACCCCATCTGCAAAGACCCCTTTTCCAGATAAGGTCCTATTCACAGGTTCCTCTGGCGAAGACTTGGTCACCACTCAATCCACTACAGATGTCTTTGGAGCCACGGAGGAAATGGGCTAAATTTGAGCAAAGTGTGTTATGGAGAGTTCGGGAGACACCTGTAAGCTGTAGCTTGGCCCCTTTGGCCCCGGAAAGCACATTATTAGAAGCCATAGAAATATGGAAGAAGAAGGAGGCAGAATAATTCTTCACAAG
The DNA here is from genome assembly GCF_023721935.1 of Panthera uncia. Lineage (NCBI taxonomy): Eukaryota > Metazoa > Chordata > Mammalia > Carnivora > Felidae > Panthera > Panthera uncia. The sequence continues at coordinate 150,216,291 of NW_026057577.1, forward strand.
GTTTTAGTGATTTATTTAATTTTTGTACAAAATTCTACTGAGTATTTTGCCAAGCCTTATTTTTTATTTTTGATGAGTGTAATGGAGGCTTAGCATAAATCACGGTACGTCCTGGTGCGATTTGCTGATTTTGCAGAGCCAGTGAGCTTGGCATTCACAGAATTTTTATTGTTTTGGAGCTACATTTACTTTATGCTTTAAACGAGCAGAAAAAGCAAAATCCTAGTATCAGACAACGTGCTTTTGTGACTGGAAAAGAACCTGTCCTCACTGAGTCCTTGCAGAGCCCTTGGCTGGCTGTCCCACTACGTAGGGGCTGGTGAGCCCTGCCCTCTGTCGAATGACTCCTTATGGACAGGGAGTTGAAGGGGGAATCGTGTGGGAGATGTGGGTGGAGAGTAGGTCGCTCTGGCTTTCGGAGACACAGGTGGGTGGTTTTCAGGTTTTTCACTGAAGAATGCTGGACTTTGAAACCTTACAATTTTTTAATGTTTATTCATTTTTGAGAGAGACAGAGAGACAGAGCATGAACGGGGAAGGGGCAGAGAGAGAGGGAGACACAGAATCCGAAGCAGGTTCCAGGCTCTGAGCTGGGGCTCGAACTCGTGACCTGAGCCCAAGGTGGACGCTTAACTGACCGAACCACCCAGGTGCCCTGAGGACTTTGAAATATTCTAAAGCAGAGAAGAGTCAGATGTAGATGAGAAGAGAAGAGAGATAAGACATTTCAGGTGTGGGGATGTATTTTGGTTTGAATTCATTCCCACAAAATCCGTGTGCCTACATCCTTTTTGGAAACAGGGTGATTGCAAAGGGTAAGTCATGAAGAGGCCATCCTGGAGAAGGTGGAATTGTCTGCCAAAAAAATAGGAAACACAGGGGATAGAATCAAGGAGATCTAAATAAATAGGAGATAATGCACATTCAAGGATTGAAAAACTCAATGTGGTAATGATGTCAGTGCTCTCCAAATTGATACACAGGTTAAGATTTTTTTTTGTGTAAACGTGGACAATATGTTTCTAAAACTTAATGAAAGTCCAAGGAAATAGAGTAGCTAGAATAAATGTCAAAAAAACAAAACAAAACACTCTGCCCTATTTGAAGGCTTCCTCCTCACCAAGACCAGGTGATATCCATGGAGAGACAGAGACAAAATTTATGACACAGACAAGGAGAGCCCAGAGAAAGCCCACACATGTTCAGCCAGCTGGTTCTGGACAAAGTTGCAGACACAATTCCATGGAGGAAGGACAATCCCCTACAAAACTCAGCGCAATCCCCCACAAAACTGCCCGTCGATTTCCACGCTGCAGGGACTAGGCTTGGTGGAAAGTTCTCAGGCATGGTCGAAAGCCCAGTTCGTACAAGGAGAACCTCAATTCACTGGACGTCATCAGAATGAAACATCCCTCTCTCTGGTGAAGCATGAGAACACACGCACTGAAGGCAGGGCACACGTGTGCACAGCACTGGCCTGGAAAGGACGCCTAGGCGGAAAACACAACGGATTCTCCAAACGCAACAAGTCAGGAACAAGTGATCCAACGGGAAAATAGGCGAAAGCGTGAAAAGAGGTTTCCCTGGGAGTGGGACGCGGGGCGAAGGGGTACATGGGAACGGGTTGGCTGTCGCTGGCCGTGAGGGGTATCGGGATCTGCCCCTCATCGATGGTGACATCCATCATGACGGCCACGCCCGCAGCGAGGACCGAGAGACGCGGGTGGTGGCGGGAACGTGAAATGGGACGGCCATTCTGGAAAACGGCGGGACAGTTTCCCAAAGCACAAAACCCCAAACCGACCAAAGCACCAGTTCCAGCACAATCCAGCAACAGAATCCCCGGGCATGTAGCCCAGAGAAAAGAAAACGTACAGCTGTGCACAAAGCTGTGTGGGGTTGGGCGAAGCAGCCTTACCTGTGGTAGTTTCAGACTGTATGCAGCCCGCACGTCCCTCGGCAAGTGGACGGTTTGACGCCTGAGTCCGTCCTTCCCGGGCGTCCTGGAACACGGGTCGGCAGTACCAAGAAAGACATCTCCATACACACAGCCACTTGCACGGACCCCCAGGGTGCCATGCGGAGGGAAGACGAGCCATCTGGAAAGGTAGCATATCGTATGACCTTCTTGCCATTACGCAATGATATGTGGAAGCCCAGGAGCGGCTCTTGAGATTTAGGGGGTACGCGACTGCAGAGGGAGGTGTGAGGGAGCCACCTGGGGTACTGTCTCAGGCCTGTGTCCCCAGGGTGCCGTGGTCACAGACATCCACCCCCGTGATGGGGACACATGCACCATGCACATTCACTGCATCCACGCCAAATTCCCGGCTTTGAAATCGCATCATTAGGTGACACGCAGTCACTGGGGACCTGGGGGAAGGGTCCAGAGCACTCCACTGTTTTTGCAACTTCCTGGGAGGGGGGCGATCTCTGATTCCCCTAGGGATTTCAAAATAAAAAGTTAAGAACAGAAAAAAAAATAGAAGCTAAAATAAATGCATTTGAAAGTTTGTTTTTAATGTTTTTATTTATTTTTGAGACAGAGGGAGACAGAGCATGAGCAGGGGAGGAGCAGACAGAGGGGGAGACACAGAATCAGAAGCAGGCTCCCGGCTCTGAGCCGTCAGCACAAAGCCCGACATGGGGCTCGAACCCATGGACTGTGAGATCATGACCTGAGCTGAAGTCGGATGCTTGACAGACTGAGCCACCCAGGTGCCCCTAAAATAAACGCATTTAAAAATGAAAGGAAAAGGCGCGTCTGGGTGACTCAGTCCGTTAAGTGTCTGATTCTTGATTTCAGCTCTGGTCATGATCTCACGGTTCATGAGTTCAAGGCCCGCATCGGGCTCTGTGCTGGTGGCATATATTCTCTCTTGGGACTCTCTCTCTCTCTCTCTCTCTCTCTCTCTCTGCCCCTCCCCAGATCTCTCTCTTTCTCAAAATAAATGAATAAACATTTTTTAAGTTAAAGATAAATAAAAGAAAAATGAAAGGAAAAAAAAAGAAATCGAGCCCTCTTTCTCAACACACGGACCTCAAACACGTGATGTCCAGTCGCAGAACAGATGGCAGGAGGGGAATGTGTGTGCCCGTGTCCTATAAAGAGCACAAGCTACGCTGTATGAAGTCACTGGCTCAGCCTAAGTAGGGAAGCTCAGAACCGTGCACGGGGATGGTCAACACTGCATTCAGAGTGGAAAGGAAGAGGCACCAAGAGGGATTCTGACGTCATCCCCAAGAATTTTCCTTCTTTAGAAACCGTGGACCAAGTATAGAGAACAGAGAGCCTTTGGAAGGCGGTCGATGGAAGCCTCGCTTCTATTTCGCTGTGCACTTTGCTGTAAGCTTATTTTATAAATAGTGAGAAAGAGCCCCCGGGCCAGTGACGGGCAGGCAGGGGAGGCGGGGGCGGCGGGGCCCTGATGCGGGCGGAGCGGGAGCGGGCCCCACGCCGGCCCGAGGCGGCTCTGATGGAGGTGACACACGGAGAGAGGGGCCAGCGCGCTGAGCTGCCGACTTAACTGCACTTTGCTTTGAAATTGAATGATAGATTTAGAGTGATTTCTGATTGAATCAGAAGAGGCAAGTGTGGATATTGTGTGGGTTTAGTAAGAGAAACAGAGGGCACGTCTCTCCCTGCAGGCTGCGGCCCCTGGTGACAAGGGAAGAGGGAGACACGGCCTTGTCGCCGGGCCCGAGTCAGGGCCATTCTGGAGTCAACGGCTGGGCGTGAGCAGGGCACGGAGCCGGGGATGCCAGCCGCCTGTCGTCGAGGCCTCGGCCCCGCTGCCCGAAATGCCCCACAAAGTGTACAATTTGCCGTCTCTGGGACCCGTTCTCAGGGCCTTTTCCTTCCTGTGTTCACTCTGAGGTTTGGAATTGGGGACCCCAAACTTGAGGGTCCCTTGATGATATGCCTCTACACAGCCTTAGCCCGAGGTACACTTGTGGCCCACAAACAGTGTCCCCCTGTCCCCGAGCAGAGGGGTCTCCCCGGCTTCTGTCTCTACACATTAGGTTGGTTCACCCCGCGGGACACGCCATTGGGTAGGGATCATATTTGGTCCTTTGAACAAAGCGATTTTTTTGTTTTTTAAAAAAATTATAATGTTTTGTTTACTTTTAAGAGAGAGAGAGAGAGACAGGGTGCGAGTAGGGAGGAGCGGAGAGAGAGGGAGACACAGAATCCGAAGCAGGCCCCAGGCTCCGAGCCATCGGCACAGAGCCCAACACGGGGCTCGAACTCACGACCCGTGAGATCGTGACCCGAGCCAAAGTCGGACCCTCAACCGCCTGAGCCGCCCAGGCGCCCCGCGATTTTCTGTTTTTTTAAATCATGGCCTGTTGGCTGCCGGTGGCTGGAGACCTTTGAATGTGTGCGTCCCCACTAAATCCGTGTGCTAGAATCCTAACCCCAAGGTGACGTGTTAGCAAGTGGGGCCCCTGGGAGGTGATGAGGTCACGGGGCTGGGGCCCTCGAAAGTTGAAATTGCCCCTTTTTATTAGAGTCACTTGTCCCTTCTGCTACGTGAGGACACAGTGAGAAGACAGCCCTCCATGAAGCAGGAAGGGGGGCCCCACCAGACGCCAAAGCCGCCAGCACCTCGCTGTCGGACGCTGAGCCTCCAGAACCTGGGAAATAAGCTTCTGCTGGTCCTCAGCCACCCGGCCGGTGGTGTTAAGGCAGTTCTGCCAGACTCAGACAACAGCACCGGAAAGATCCTTGATTTCAGCTCCCCGAGTTCACAGAGCAAGGAGCCGAGCCTCTCCCTCAGGAGGGCCACGCTCCCGATCTTCCGGGTCTCCCACGCGGCCGCCCGCCCTGTGTCTCCTGCAGGGACACGCCCCAGCACCCTCACAGGGCCCAGCAAGACCCTGAGCAGCCCCGTCCAGGGGACACTTTGGTTTAGAACTCAACAGTGGGATAGAACTCGCTGTAAAAGTGAAAACAAATTTGTTGGCAATAATTTACAGTTAGAAACCATTTGACTAAAAAACAGAGTTCACTGCCCGCTATGGCCACTTCTGCAAACTGATGCCAGCGATGTGGTTTTCAAGCACTGGGCGTGGGGCCCCCCGTCCAACAGCCCTTGAGATCCAAGGTGCCGGGACACCCGCAGAGGGAGCACAGACAGGGTTCTGCCCCAGCTGCCCAGGGACATGACCGCAGCCCTCCAGCTCCGTGATTCCAGGCTGAGCGCCACCTGCAGCCGGGCCCAGCAGAGTGGCACCTGACTACAGAAACAGAGGCAGACAGGGGCGCCTGGGTGGCTCAATCAGTTAAGTGTCTGACTCTTGGTTTCAGCTCAGGTCCTGGTCTCACAGTTCGTGAGCCCCTAGTCAGGCTCCACGCTGTCAGGGTGGAACCTGCTTTGCATTCTGTCTCCCCGTCTGCCCCTAACCTGCTCATGCACACGCGAGCTCTCTCTCTCTCTCTCTCTAAAAGAAATAAATAAACTTAAAAAAGAAAAGAAACTGAGACAGTAGATGTTCATTACTTTAAGTCACTAGACTTGGGAGTTGCTGTTGGCAGTAATTGGGAGTAGCTTTGTAAGAACGGAGTACAAAAGTGACATGTAAGTATATACCTTAAAATCTTTTCTTACCTCTCTCGCTAAACTCACTCACGACTTTCCCTGGCCAGAATAACTCATGAGAAAATTACCCGATTCTATAGGAAGTCTCCTCGCTCTGTGACCTCATCCCTACACTGGATATTAAGACAACTCCCGTCTTTGAACGAAAGAAACACTCAAATTGATTCTCAGGCAGCAAAGGCACCTGCTGAAGTATGTTCCTGGGCGGCTTTGTCAAAAATCACAGGGGCGGATTTGATTTGCTGGGCAGCCTCCAGTCCGCCTGATGTCGGAGATGTGATGTTTAAGTATTTTATGTACACCCAGAGGCCCTTTTCTGAATTACAGAGTTTTTGCAAACACTGAAATAAATACACAGAAATGCCGAAAAAAAAAAAAAAAAAAACTAAAGAAAACATTTCCACCTCCCGCAGCTCGCTTTCAACTTGCTGCTGGGCTGAGCTGAACAAACAGGCAGACGTACATGCAGTGGCCCCCGCACAACCCAGTCTGCAGGGCTGAGCGCTTCTTATCAAAAGGTGTGCAAAGGATTCTGGGCAGTAGATCAAGCGGCTGGAGTTTGACAATCTGACTTTGCTCGTTTAAGCCACCATGAACTAGATGTAAACAAAGAAGCCTATGGGAGAGAAAGCGGCTTGTTTTTTACAGCTGGGCGTCTGTGGAGACTCAAAGCGGCCGGGAGGCAGTGACCACTGTCTGTCCCCATTGGCTGTCCACGGACTCACCCCGAAGGCGAGCACACGGCGGTGCCCAGGTCTGGTTTCGGGGTTCCGAACGAGAAGGAGCGTCTTTCCTGTGGCTGCTGGGGACCTAGCTCCCCGCCCCAGCCTGCTAGGGAAGGGGCCACGGGGTGGGGATAGGGAGTGGAACCACGCACGTTGTCTGGCAGAAGACCAGTAAAGAAGCCGCAGCTCTGAAGAGGCAGGGGGGGCAGGGTGCACGGCTCTCAGCTCGGCGGTAACTCTCGTGTGAGTCCCCAGAAGCTGACCTGAGACAGGGGCTGGGGTGCAAGTTGTGAGTGAGGACCACAGGAGAGGAAGGGGTGCGGGGCTGGGGGAGAGGGCTTAAAGCTCTCAAGGCTTACAAAAAGAACGAAGCCCGGGGGGAAATCACAGCATTGGCCACCTGGCTCGTGGCCAAAAGTCTAACCAGGGTTCTTTCTTCATTCTGCTCAGCCATCTAAGCCTGGGGGCGCCAGGAGAGGTCACACTATTCCCGCCACCCAGACAGCCCAGCGAGAGAAGCCTCCAAAGGGGGCGAGGGCTTGGGATGGATGGGGTGTAACGGAGCCGCACGGGCAGCCCCTGGGAGGCCGTCGTGTTGCCCACTGCACGCCTCCTACCAGCCGTGCGACGCCCCACACAGTAGGCGCTCAATGCACGTTTGTGCCACGGAAGAGGAGACAATGGGCACAGAGAAGGCTGGCTCCTGTCCGGCAGGGTGGTGATGGGCACACCCCGTGAAGGGCAGTCACCACCTGTGGGTGCTCTGAGGGAAACGGGGTTGGGGACCCTGAGTCCTGGCGGCTCCCGCGGGGCTGCCCTGAGGTTTGCCATCGCGACTGTGAAGCATCTTCCTCCATTGGATCCGCGATGGAAAGACCCCTGGGAAGCAGGGCTTGCTTGCTTGTGACGTTTAGTCAAACCCCGACGTAAGTAAGGCTTCTATTTGCTGGACAACTTTGGAAAGTGACAGTTTAATTTAATTTTATTTTTTTAAATTTGTTTGAATGTTTATTTTTGAGAGAGAGAGAGAGAGAGAGAGACAGAGTGTGAGCAGGGGAGGGGCAGAGAGAGAGGGAGACACAGAATTCGAAGCAGGCTCCAGGCTCTGAGCCGCCAACACAGAGCCAGATGCGGGTCAAACTCACAAACTGCGAGATCATGACCTGAGCCGAAGTCGGACGTTTAACCGACTGGGCCACCCAGGTGCCCCGTGACAGCTTAATTTTAAACGAAAAAACCAGAGTGCCACCCGCATCTGCGTTGCCCTTTTTTGAAAAGCTAAAAGTATCTATGGTTTTGTTTGGGATGGATACGCATAATGAAGGCAATTTCGAAAACACGTTCCCAGATCTTTGCTCTGTTCCCTGGGAAATCCACGTTAACTACATCATCATTTGTGTCTGTTTTCCTGACCTCTTCCTTTCTTCCTCCAGATGGGCTACCATGAGGAAACACCTTCCTTCAGTCTGAGGAATGACCCTTCAGGGTGTTTTGCAGGCGTCCAGGAGACCCAGCTTTTCTCTAAGTTTCCACTGATCTGAAAATGTCTTTATTCCACCCCAATTGTTGAAGAATGGTCTCGCCTGCAGAATTCCTCCCCCGTGGCCGCCTCCTTGTGACCCTTCCTGCCACCAGGCTGACTGTGCCTCTGCTGGGGGCAGTCCCTGCCTCAAATCTGCGACCGAGGAGAGGCCCTAAGAGGCCCGTGGGAGGAAGAGGTGCCCCCGGGGCTCCTGCGGTCCATGAAAGTGTCCCCAAGAGTGCACAGCAGCGTCAGTCATGGGGACCCTTCCCAAAGGACACTTCCAGAAGCTCGTTGCATTCTGTGGACTATCACGGTGAAGTTCAAACCAGAGCCGATGCAGGGAGGGGACTTTGAGGGGCAGCTGTGGAGGGTCTGCAGGCCCGATGGGGTGGCAGCCCCCCCCCCAACCCCTGCACAGAGCCATGTCCTCTCCACCTCCTGCAGACCCAGTCCGTCTCTACCCCACACACCCCTTCTTCCTCTTCTCCCTTCTCTTCCCATCCCGCTGGCCCTCTGTCCTTTCTATGTGATTGTTTCTGTTCGATTAAATTTTGGTTTGCTGCAGAGGGACACTAACTAGCCTACACTCGATGCGGGTAGGAACGTCCGGGCTCCGGAGCCCCGGGTCCCCCTGCCCCTTGCTGCCGTATGAAACCGCAGTCCACCCCTACCTCCCAGGCCGGCTGTCGCCAGTCAGCACCAGTGCCCGGTGGCCAGCTCCAGACCTTCAGCATTTTCTAAGCGTCCTTTCCTGGTATTTCTCTGTCCAGGGGTCTGCTTCTCCCCCCCACGCATCACACTCTCCATGGGGAGAGGAGGGCTGACTGTAGCTGCGTCTTCCCCCCGAGGGGACCCGAGGAGAAGGTCATAAAGCCCGTCCTTGTGCTACAAAGAGATGGGTGTTTTAAAACTCCTCTGGTCCGCTTTCCATGGGACTTTTGGCTTCTGGGGGCCAAAATGCTGAGGAAGCCGTCTATACCATTCGATACAACCCCCGGTGTTGCTCTGAGACACTCGCGGCCTCCTGGCGTCCGAGGGGGGAGCAGACCTGAGCGGCGCGGCAGGCTCACAGCAGGCTCTGTTCACGGCACCCTTCCCTGGGGTGGACGCGGCTTCCAGAGAAAGCCCGAGACCCTGCTCACATGTGTTGGGAGGTCCCGTGTGGGGAAGAGAGTCCCCAAGTCGTATCAGGAGAAGCCAAAGAAGATGGTGGTTTGTCCTCGTCCTGCCTTAGCAGCCGCACCCCCACAGAGCCCCTCTCCTTCCCGTCCTCAGAGGAACTCCCCCATCCCCCCCCCCACACTGGCGTGCCCTTCTAGTACCTTCCAGTACCCGCACAGACCGCATCCCAGGCTCTGGGTCTCGATCGGGCCTGTGCTGGAATCCCCCCGGGCGGCTTGTTAAATCACCCTACTGAGCCCCAGCCTGGAGTCTCTCCTTCAGTGTGTCAGGTGGGCCCCCGGGAATTCTAGCAGGTTCCAGGCGCCTGTGCTGCTGGTCTGGGAGCCCCACTTGGCACCAGTGTTCCCCAAAGTCTCCCCAGTATCAGACGCAGAGTCTCTCCACAGCCCCCGATTCCCACACCATCGGGGCGGTCCCCAAAAGCGCACCGGCCTGTCTTACTCTCCTTCATCATTTCTGCCCCGCCCTCCCCAAATGGATACATTCCCCCCAATTCAATTGTCACCCTTGGGTCTCTCTTAACGGTTCCCTTTGGAGAAAGAAAATGTCTCTTCCACCTGCTCGTTCAGGAAATGTTTTCTGCCTTGTCTCAGGTCTCCCTAATTCCAGTTTGAAAATATTGGTAGTTTTCATGAATTGCAGTCAACGCGTAAGAATGACACCCAGAAGTCTAGCTCCTTTATGCCTACCTTGCTGTCTCTGCACGGTAGGCGCTATAGACACAAAGAAGAATTTTCATCCCGTGTTATCCGTATTTCTGTTCAAGGACAGAACATCCTAGGAGCTCTCAAAATCCGAACCCCGTGCAATAATCACGTCCGTAGCCACGATTGTGCTCGAGACTGATAGCACGGCTAAGTGTTTGACAAATTTCCACCCGTCTTCCAATAAGGCCCTACCCCATTTTCCAATAAAGCTGATGAAATCTGATAAAAAAAAAAAAAAAAAAAAACGTTGGAGGAATCAAAAGGCCCCCAGGCTAAGTGGAATCACATCTCGTGAATTTCCACATTCAGCATCATCTATATTGGAAATATTAAAAAATTCATATATAGTGAAATGATAGATACTTATGTCACTATTTTAAAAAGTTATGCTGATAGAGCTGTCCCTCGCTCCTCACTAAAGACGCACCTTCCGGAATATATGAAGATGGCGTTATCGACCTGCGGGCCCTGCGAGGACGCGCTGCGCAGCCAGTGGTGATGGATCTGCCCTGAACCGTCTACGCCCCCTCGTCTGATCAGCGGCCGCGGCTGCGCTCACACCGAATGCAATCGGGGCGGCTAGGGCCGGGAGGGCCCCCCGAGGTGACAGAGGCGAGGGCACAGAGGCTGTGAGCTGTGAAGTGATACAACCGGGGGTCAGAGCAGCAGATACTGAAGGCCAGGTCCTTACTCCCAGCCCGCGAAGCTACGACGTGTCCTTTACGCGCTGGACGCAGGTTCAGCCCGCCTCCAACCGCCCCGGGGTGCGGCGAGCGGGAGATCTTGGGTCTGGAAGGTGCTTGAGCCCCTTCTGCAACAGCCTCACAAGCCTTAGCCTGACTTAGTCCTCGGTGCTCCCCAGAAAGAGAGGTCTCTAGCTCGCCGAGGGAGCCCATGACGTCACTGGCTGCCAGCTTGGGGGAGGGTGGCTCTCAGCTCCTGGTGGCACCATTCACCGTCCTCCCTCTGCTGGGGTTCCCCACGTTCAGGATGATGCTCAGACACCCCACCCCTTCCTCTTCTGCTTCCCAAGCCCCAAGTGGTCCTTCTTCAGAGTCCCCTCCCTCCTGACGCGTATGTATTTTACTCTCCCCGGCCACCCCAGCACCTAGACGGTAGGCTCTGTGAGGGCAGTTTCCATCCTTTCCCCGCAGGACGCCCAGGGTGGAGTCTGGCAGCACCTTCCGGCTACCCAGGACTCTGCAGTCCCCCACCTGGCTGGACTTCCTGTCGCCTGGACACCTCAGCCCCCGCGGCCCAGACCACCCGCCTCTGACCTCGCAATGCCTGCCTTCCTCTCATTCCGTTCTCTGACGAAATGTCACCTCCTCTGAGAGGGACTCCCTGACCCTTCGTCTCTCTCTGTAATTATGAATGCTTAGGGTGGTTTATTATCAGTCGTCCATTAGCTCATAAACTTGAAGAGAACAGGGGCCAAGTCCGAAAACAATACACTCTTCGCTATTGATGGGGCATTATGCAGGGTCTGTCACAAGGTGGGATCGTGTTCAAAGCCAGTTGCTTGCTGAGTGAAGTAGACACAGAGGGGTGAACACAGTGCTCAGAACTGCACAAGGGGAAGCAGTCTGGGGGTGCACGGGGTCATGGGGGAACTGACAGCCCTTCCCACCTTTAGGAGAGGATCATTATTGGTGTGACAAAGAGGTCGATGTTAAACCCTCCCAGTAGATACCCAGGAGAAGGCCGGGTTCAGCTGACAATGATGACAAATTCTCTAATAGCTGAAAGGAGAATGGAACTTTCTGGAAGGGAATAGATCCGGGATCACCCAATACCTCCTGCTCTCCAGCACCAGTCGCAGAGGGTTCCTACCGTAAGGACGGGGTCGAGGAGTCTGAGGCTTCCTGTGCATGTCCCTTCCCTGCGTCTGTGCCTGTGGGGAGGCCACCTGCCTCCCCTGGGGCCTGTCACCTCTGGGGGAAGGGGGTTGACCTGGCCGCACCTGTTTTCATTGTTGGGCCGCTTGCAGAATTTCTGGTCCTCGTGTGCATCCACAGGCTCCTCCCCATCGCTCCTCGCGGCATAGAATTAATGGCTTCACTCAATAAACTTACGTATCTCCTAGGTTCTGTATGCTCTCGCTCTGAGCACAAGTCTAAAATGAGTTGATAGAAAAGGAGTGGGGAGGGGCTCCGTCCTCGGTGGGACGGGTCTAGAGCATCTGTGTGGACTTCGGCTCATCCTCAGAAACACGGTGCCTGCTCCCCTCCCATGTTTCCCTCTTTCAGTAGCTTCCTCTGCCAAGCACAGTGTGGACAGTGTCCACGTGCAGGACAGCGATCAGAACGGGGTGTTACCCGCTCATTGCACACGTAGTGAACTTCATCTGCACTTGAGACTGTTACACCGTAAGGGCGATGCACACGTCCTATCGTCCGCCTTTTGTTTGGGAAGTCATGAGGCCTGAAATAAGTCACCTGCGTATCGACATTCCTAGGCCATTCGGGAGTTCATATATAGGAATTTAACTGACGAGAAAATAGCCTGACCCTGTGGAAGAAAGACCCTGTATGCACCTCAGAAGACTACAGCGTTGCATCCATTTCGTACAGGTGAGTAGACATTTCAACATTTAAAACCGAAACCTGGTTTCAGTAGCAGTCTTCAGTGTTTGGGTTTGTTCTGTGTGGGAATGAGGTCATGCTGGGGAGATCTATGTGGATTCTGGCCGGAACTGGAGCTGGGGTGAGGGGGTGAGGGCAAAGGTACAGTTTGGGCCTTGGGGGGGGGGTGGGGCTGGGCTGGCCTTGGGTGCGGGTCCCTCCACAGTCACGTGAAACGCAGGACACCCCGTCTCCCAGCGGCTGCAGGGAGATCCCCAGGGGACAGAAGCCACAAGTCCTCAGGCGGAGGGCACATCGTGTTGGCACCCGGGGTTCTGTCCGCAGGGGCGCTGCCATCCACCGCCATCGAGGTTTCTAGAGGTTGAAGGTGGGGCCCTGACGGGGCGCCCTGCAGTGGACCCTCCGTGTCCTCAACCCCGGCTGAGCGAGCCCAGCAGGTGACCCGTGGGAGAGCCTGTCGCACAGGTCGCCCTCCCCCAGGCCCCCGGTGAACAAGGCACTACTCAGCAGGGACCCGCTGCAGGGCTTGGGGAAGAAGGCGCTTCAGTCTGCAGACGCGGGCGTGGGGTGCACACGGCAGGTGAGTGGCCGCCCTCCGTCCCCAAAAACGAAGACACCCCCTTTCCTCGTGGGGAGCAGGCTGCATGGTGGCTCCCCGAGACGACACGTCTCCCAGAAACTGAGCATCATGGCATTCGAGAAAAGTCTTCGCGACTCTGGTTAAGGATCGTGAGACGAGGCATCCTGAACTAGGGTGGCCCAGTGACAGGACGGGAGCCGGCGCTCAGGGATCAGCCAGCTGGGGCGGCCGTGGTAAAACACAGCGACCCAGGGCAGCTATTTAATGTCAGCTCCGGAGGCCGACCGAGATCCAGGCGCTGGTGGATTGGGCTCCTGGCGAGGCCCCAGCAAGTGGCTTAGCTACGGCCCCCTCCGACCTGTGTCCCCTGCAGGTGCAGAGAGAGTGGGGAGCCAGGGAGGGACGCGGGACTCCTTCTCTGCTCATAGGACATGAGTCCTGTTGGGTTAAGACCCCACCCTCATAACCCCATTTGACCTGAGCTGTCTCCGGAAGACCCCACCTTAAATGCTGACCCAGTGGGGAGTACAGGGTCAGCCCGAGTGCAGAGGGTACAGGACTCAGTCCACGCCAGCGCAGGTGGGAGGCGAGGTGCGGGAAGAGGCAGCTGAGGGGCAGAGGTCCGGATGAAGGCATGGGCCTGGGGTGCTTGGGACCTCTGTGGGGTGGGGGTGGGTGTCCCCTGGAGCCTCTGGGGGGTCAGACAGTACACGGGCTTCTATTCGAGAGCCCCCAGGCTGAGAGGGTGTGTTAGGGAAGCTGCGGGGAACCGAGGCAGCAGCGACCTGCAAATGGTGCCCTCGAGGCTGACCGCCTGTAACGGGACAGGGGGGACAGACGTGTTTCCGGTTTAGAAAGGGGTGATCCGCAGGTACCAGAATGCCGCTGGGGCTCTGTCATCACATCTGCCTGGATTAACAGGTGCCGGTGCGGGGAGGCCGTGGTCGGTGCCCCCCAAGTGGAAGCAGGTCGGGTCCGGGTCTGCCCCAGGGTGGGCCTGGTCTGGGGGTCTCCTGCAGAGGGACGCCCCGCTGGCGCATGAACAGAGTCCCCACAGCGGTCAGGAAGGCAGCTGGCTCCCCAAAGCCACAACCACCGGGAGGTCCCCGCCCAGAGCCTCTGAGGTCCTGGCTCCATCCAGGTCAGAGTCCGCGGATTTGGATAAGGCGGGTGAGCAGAGTGCATGCCGACCCCAGGTGGCCCAGCCCCGGGTTCCCTGCAGCCCTGGGCCACCCCCGCCCACCACACGGCCACCAGCCTCTCCCTGCCCTGCCTCCCCTCTGCCAGCGGCTTCGTGGAGCAGGTGCTGAGCAGGGGCCGGGACCCCCTGACCCGCCTGGGTTCCCAGGTGGCTGGTGGAGGGGACACCCGGTCCCTGTCACCTCCGGGCTGAGGACAGCTCTCTGTCGGGGAGCCCCAGGAGCCCGCCCCAGAGCGGCTGCCTCTGTGGGGGCTTCCGGGCTGTAATCCTGAGGATAATTAAGCAAACGACAAACAACAAACCTCTCAGCGCATTGTTTCCACAAGGCATTTACTAAGTGCTTAACTGTACTTGGCCTTCTTCTCTAGATGCAGAAAAATTATTACTGCCCTTTGGTCACAGACACTTTTTCCCCCTCAACATTTGGTGTCAGTTCTGGACCCTCTGCAAAAGAGAAATGTATTTGCACACCAGATTTGGCCTAAAATATCAGGGAGTCTATGAAACCTCGGAAGCGGATCTAAGTATCTGTACTTGGGGGCGTCCGATGTGATCAGAACACGTCACCACAGAAGTCCTGATGTCGGGATGTCCTTATCCCAGCAGCATCTCAGGCTTTGCTGAGATACTTCTGTAGCCAAAAATGGAGCCCCTTCAGGTCGTGTCTGAAGCACGGAAAGCCCCGTAGCTGAGCTGGGGAGAGAAGGAGCCAATGGTCTGGATTTCCGAGTTGACGCGGGTGGAGGGAACAGTTTAAGAAGATCTAGGGAAAAGAACTGTCCAGAAGACTTGGAGTCATAGTAGGTGAGCTGGCAGTAAGGAGAGGTGGAAGGGAAGTGAGGCAGCGTGGGGAGGGCTTGGGGAGGCCTCTGAGTCTCAGTGTAAAGTCATGGAGGTTGTCCCCAGGAAAAGGAAAGAACTGGAAATCATGGAGATGGTTCCGGGACCACTATCCTGCAGCTTGCAATGTGTGCACGAGAGGTGGGATGGGTGGTAGAGAGTGATACACCATGGGCACGCTGCAGAAAGGAAAGTCGGTGGCTTGGGTGAAGACAGTCCCCCCAGAAGAATCTTGTGGCCTCTTCATAGGCAAGGGCGTCATCATTTCTCCACTAGCTTGTTTCATGGAGTGGCAGTGAGGGTGCCAGGAAGAAGCCTGGACCGTGTTCCCAGAGGTAGGTCTGTCTTCAGTGGGGGAGCACCTCACCCACAAGGTAGAGACAGCAGGGGATGAATGGGGGGGTGTGGGTGACTCTGGGAACCCTTCTTCCGCCGCAGGGCACATGCACAACCACGAAAGGGTGCTGGCCTGCTAGCTGCCAGCCTTCGTGATATTTGCAGGTTATCATCTGTGGGGGTTCCATGACGTGGACGGGTCAGATTCTACAGGTGAAGGATTGGGAGGTCACCCAAACCGCAGGGACCAGACCAGTCCTGGAAAATGAGCTTTGCAAACTGCCTCTGGAAGTGGCTCGCGCCTTGACATCAAGGCAAGATGAACCCAAGGGAGTTAACGTCCCGATGTCTGTAGCCTTCTTTTTATACCCAGAACGACTGTCCCAAGAAGAGAGCAAACATAGATGGAGAGGGTGGGGAAACAGGGTAGGTGGTGCTGGGGATGTGGGGATTCTCTGTCCTCTGTAACTTTCAAATTATTCCACCATAAATGTTTGCTAAGAACAGAGGGTAGAGGGGGCCGGGGTGGCTCAGTCCATTGAACGTCTGACTCTTGGTTTCAGCTCAGGTCGTGATCCCAGGGTCCTGGGATGGAGTCCCACGTTGGGCTCTGCACTGAGTATGGAGCCTGCTTGGGATTCTCTCTCTCTCTCTCTCTCTCTCTCTCTCTCTCTCTTTCTCCTAAAAAAAGAAAACTGAGGGTACAGCGGGAACAAAAGTGAAGTGTCAGCTAGAGCCTCGCTGTGGGTGCTAAGTTCAGTCCCCCTTACCAGTCAGTGCTGCCTACCTGAAGCCCTCCTCTCCTGAAAACACGATCTGCATCTCCCAGGGCCAGACCCCCTCCTCCTGGGCAGACCTGGGCCAGAGACTGATGGGCATGGGGCAGGGGGAGCACAAAGGGCCGGCCTCCCTACTTCTTGTGCCCTCACTTGGGGTGCAAGTGTGCCTCAGGGCTCCCTGTGAGATCAGTCGTGTTTGGCTCTCTCCCCCACCCCGCTGCCCCTCCCTTCTCTTGTGGGAGCACTCGCAGGATAGATAGTACACAGGGATCCCGCACCTCAGCCTGGGCTTGTAGGGGCTCCGCTGAGGTGTCTACAGTCCGCGTCTTCTCGACCTCTGACCCAGTCCGGAGACCCAGTGTGGACACCACTCCTTCCGGCTGCGAGTGGGGTCCAGCGCTGTCTCCCTCTGCCGCTCAGCATGGAGGAGCTGGAGGGAGGAGTCCCTTGGTGCTGCCGCTGGTGGGAAGTCAGCACTGAGTCTAGGACCTTCCCGTGGGCCAGAGGAATTTGACTTTTGGTCTTGGATCTCTTTGCTCTTTTCGCATAAGTGGGCTTTCGGCTTCACAGCTCTGAAATGTGAAGTTATGTTGAGGCGTTCTCACTAGTCCAGTCAGTGAGCTGTCTCCAAAGTAAAGCCACAGCCCCGAACCCTGACAATGAGCGTCCTGAAGTCATAGGAATGTGGCCATTAGCTTTTTGTCATCTGGCCTATTTCCTGCCAATACAGAGGGTGCTCTTAAGAGCGTGTTCTCCTGACTTGTGTCCAACTCCGTTCCGAAGGCTTCCTTTAGGGATTGTTCTGTGGGCGAATGGGCCTCACGTTAGGCTAGTTCTTTTCCTTCCCCGCTCACAACAGCCCGGATCACCCATGACAATTTCTCATCAATTCTCCACGTTCTGTCTTGTGCAATCACTTTTTCTTCTTGATTTTAACTTGACTGGCACAATTAAGTTGCCCCCGAAAAGACTGAGGTGCCCACACATACAGTACCTAATGTGTTTTTGTTTGGCACAAATCTTTGGCAGAGTTTGTAAGCAGGAGACCTGTGTCCACACACACATCCAGTTCCAGATCCCAGCACAGCCATCCTTAGAGACGTAGGGACCCGAGAATGCTAGGTCTCAAACCCACCCAGACCCCAGCCCCATGGGGTTCCTGCATCCTGACCTGGGATTGGTTACACAGCCGCCTCCCCACCCCCATCAACGTGATGCTCATTTTGGTGGATTTTCTCTCTGTGGATATGTGCAGTGTTGGAGGAAAGAGCCCACAGGGCAGATGTGTCCCTGGATGTAAACCTTGGGTGCAGCCCCACCCATACTCTGTGTTGGGCCTCAGAATCACTAGTAGAGAGTGGGAGAACCTCTCAGATGGAGGTCCCTGGCTCAGGTGGTAGCTGTAGGGCTTTCTCCTGGGCCCTCCCTACCCTTTTCTGAACCTCCCGCATCATTAGCCTTCCAGTAAATTCCCATTTGTGTGAGTTTCATTTCTTGCAGCGAAGGACTCCCTGCTTTCCCAGAAGACCATTCTGTCTGTGGGCCCCAGGGTCACCCACCCCTAGCTTGTCTTTCAGTGGTACCCAAGCCAGGTCCTGGGACGGCCTGGGTGAACAGCAGCAACCCCATTTTCCAGATTCTGAAGATTCTCTAGACACTCAGGGGGTCTACTCATGGCACCTGGGGGTGGAGCCCCCATGCTGGACACAGCGGCCAACGGTCCCCACTTGAAAGAACGTTTGCTGAGCCCAGACTACAGCACCAAGTCTCTCTAGACCAATTTGGAGGGAGACCAGTAGGCCCGTGTGTGCCCTGTTGGCATGGGGGGTGCTGGCAGGCACTGGGGCGGGCGCCTGCTCACACTGGGGGTGCTAGGCACTACCTGAAGACACCAGGTGGGGCGTGGGGAGGGGGGCAGGCAGAGCTCACCCAGAGCCAGGGGCAGGCGAGTGTCAACCGTGAGCCCCTTGAGTCATCTGAGAGCCTGGAGAAGAAGAGAGGGCAGGGGGTGCAGTCGGAAGGGGAGAAGGGCCTCACCCAAGAGCCCCCCACTCTCAGCGGGAGCCTAACGAAGCTGGAGATGCTGTCTTCCCGTTGACGTTCAGCATCACCACACGGTAGTGCGTACCCGGACCCCTGTTCCTCTTTCTCCTGGTGTCTCCCGTTCCTGACTTGCCGGGCACGTTGCTGCGGCCCACATAGCCAGGGATGAGCTACAGGGCCAGAGGCCCCACGGGGGGGACAGCAGTTGATCAGTATCTTCTGTGCATGGACGGGAGGGGCGGTAATGCTGCTTGGAGGAGAGTGTGGACGCCGGGACGCTAATGATGCATATTTGTACGCTTACTTTTCCTTGTGTGGCTGTTCAGTGGGTCGTGGGTCTTAGCTCTTAAAATTGGGGACACCGGGCATCAGAGTAGAACGTCCTGAGCACAAAGGCTATGCTTGCTCCTCTCCTCTTGGTCCGACCACTGGATGAGTCAGGTTCGAAGCATATGTGCAATGCGCCCCTAAGAGGGCTGACGGGTGCGTATTTTAGCCCCCATGGGTCACGGCAGCTGAGCTGAGCCCTAACCTCTTCGCCCTGAGGTGAGAAAAGGTGAAGGCCGCCTCCTCCCTGGGCCACTCTTCAGACTCCCTGCTTCTCTGTCCAACCCAGGGCTGCGGCTTCCGCCACGAATACGGCCGTGCTGAGTACTCCCTCTCCTGGGACCAAAATTCCCTTCGCCCCATTCATGTGGCCTTCCCAGCCTGACCTTCGGGGATGAGGGCCACAGCTTCCAGGGGGACAGGCTTGAGAGCAGCCAGGAGGCTCTCAGGCCCTGTCTGGGTGGCCCATGTACACCTGCCGGTGAGAAGTCGCAGTTATTTCCACACCATGAGGCCCTGTGAGTTCCGGACAAGAGCTTTATTCCACCGGGACACAAATATTGACTTTGATTCATAGACTTCACGTCATAATAGTAATAATAATAATAATAATGATAATAATATATTGCCCCTGCATTATTATTATTATTATCATCATCATCATTTTGGTTGGAGACTGTGAAATTTTTGGCTCTGAGAAAACCCATCATGAGTCAGGTCTCTGGGATTGAGCACAGAACTCCTAAATTTCAGACACACAGACACTTAATTTAATGGAAGAGACTCAGTTTACCTGTGCAAATAGTGATGAGACAGAGGCTGCAGGGAGCAGAAATGCACACTGAGACGTCCCAACCCAGGCCCGGGTTTCCTGTCCTGGGGTCCCGGGCAGAACGGGCCGGGCGTCAGGATATGTGCGGAGAAAGGGATTTCTATGTGTGGGCATTTGGGACAGCAGACGGGTTGGTTCTGAGGGCGGTATTACAACACGATTGACCTTGAGGCCGGTGGTCTCAAGAAAGCCAGAATCCCGCCCCTCCTCTGAGGTACCCCAGGCGCACACACCCATAAACCTGGAGGCCAGCAGGGACACGGACGGCTGTGAGCTTTGGGGTCAGTCCCATGCGTCCTCCTGTTTGGGGCATGGCCTCCACCTGAAGCTGGTGTCCGTCCTGATCCCAGGAGCGGACGCCTCCCTGAGAATTCACGCAATCCTGTCTCAGCACAGAGTGCGGCCTGGAGGGCGGAGGCTTCCAGGCCTCTCTGGCTGATACCCGAAGCCCCGGGCTGTGTTTCCAGGGTGGGGTGCTGAGCCCCCGGGGCCTGGCACAGCCCCCTGTTTCCAGTCGTCACTTGCTCACTTGCATCCAGGTGCTCCTGGGTCCGGATGCCAAACCCAGCTGGGGGCCCAGCTGAGGGCACAGGTGCAGGAGCCTACGGCCTGGTGCTGCTCCCGGCTCGGTCCAAGGGCTCCCTGACAGTGAGGCCTGGGCTGCGGGCTCGGCGAGGCCCCACAGCAGGGCTCCCCCGCGGACTCTGACAAAGCAGAGAGCCGCGTGCAAAGGAAGGAGGGGACTCGGCCAGGTGTGTAAGGGTGGGACAGGGGTGCCCTCCCCTGGGCGAGATGGGGTGTCCTCCCCCAGGTAACACTGGGGCACTGTCACCCACACGAGACAGGGGTGCCGTCCCCAGGTGAGACTCGGGCTACAGGTCACATGTGCAGCATGTTCTATGACGCAGGTCTGGATGAATGACTCTCTGGTGTTCGGATGCAGGGGCCGGGACCCCCAGCTGCCCACTGTCTAAACTCCCGCTGTGTCATTGGGCCAGGCTCCTGCACGCCTGTGTGGTTCCACGTGGCCTGCATCACCCACTGCCCCCCGACTTCCCAATTCCCCGGTTTTCCTGTCACGGAGATGGTTCGAGAAGCTTCTGTCGCTTCTGCGTGGCACCGCGCCGTCCCGGACGCCGTTCGTGATCAGGCGGCCCCATCGAGGAGATGGGAGGAGACTCCACACCCACCCACACCTTGTCACCGTCAGCATGTCCACGAACAAGTGCGCCCAGCCAGTTCGGGGCTGTGGGGGTGAATTCCGGAGAGGACTCCTGTCCCCAAAGGTCTGGGGGGCTCGCCCAAAGTTCCAGTCTCTTAAAGTTACTTCTCCTCAGGAACTTCTTTCAGGGTCTCGGTGAGAAGGCAAGCCTGCCCCCCGAACAGCCAGGCCTCCCCTCCAGGTCGTGCAATGAGCTACCAGCCAGGGGTCTGGGGAGAGGCATATTTGTTTCCCTCCATTGCCGTATCAAGTGACCACGGGCTCAGCGGCTGAGAACGGCAGTCTTACTCGCTTATAGTTCTGGAGCGCCAACGCCGGTGATGGGTCCCACTGGGCCACAGTCACGATGTCAGCCGGGCCGTTATTCCCTGCTGTAAAGGGCCGTGACAGTCACAGAACCCAGACCTGTCCAGCCGAGTCCCAGCTTGGGGTGCTCCAGCGAGGAACGGCTGGACCTCTCCGAAACCAGCACGGTGGCACGGTCCCCAACGAGCACATGCCCGGGACGGGGCCGAAGGGACCCCCAAACACGTCGTCTCTCCAGAGAGCCAGAGGTGAGGCTCGGAGGACTCCGCCTCTGTCAGGCAGTAGGCCACGGGGACAGCGCTCAAAGGTTGGGTCCCTGAGGCCTCGAGGTTTGGTGGCTGCTTTGGAGACACACGGCTTCCCACACGGGACGGGCAGCACCTGCACTCAGGGCAGACGGAACGCGGCCTTCTCCGAGGGCTGTGAGCCCAGTAGTTGCCAGCAAATGTGATTTCGTGGCAGATGGTACGAGCTGCTTTAGGTAGATGAGATCTATCCTCCGTTCGTGGGCTTCCAGTCCAGGAAAATTGCATTTCCTGGAGAGGCTTGAACAGCGGACTCCAGACCTGGACTTCCGTTAGCCAGAATATTCCAGGACGAGTGTCCGCGTTTGTTCTTTCGTTTGACATACGGTGCAGACAGGTGACGGTTACAGCCCGGCCAAGCACTCATCTTTCATCAAGTAAACGTAAAGAAGGACACAAGCCACCGGTTAAAAGCATGTATGAAGATGCTGGAGGTGGATAGTGAGACAGAGCGAATGTTTTACAAACATGCTGGCATTTTTATTCCTACGTCAATTTTTGACAAGTTCACGTTTAATTAAACCCCACAAATTATTACCCATACAAGGTTTTCGTACGTTACGTTGTAATATATGTTATGGTAAGTATATCTTATTTATTATATTTAATTATTATCATATACCAGCACGTTAAAATTATAACAAATCAAGTGGTCGGATTATGAGGCACGCACACATCTGTATGTTTTCTGCAGGTGTCCTGCTAAACAGCCCCGTGTTCCCGTGTAGACATGACCCATAGAGAGATACGTATATCCAGGCGTCATACCCACGTGCGGAGAGGCTGTGATGTGCAGATGGGGGAAAGTTCCTCGGGTGGACAGACACGACGTGTCCCCTGTCTGGGGAGTGGGCGGCTGCTGGCAGAGCTGGGACCCGACCAAACACTGCGGCCCCAGGAGGAGCAGGGTCTCGTGGTAAGAGAGCTGAGCACTGTGGGCAGAGCAAGTGGGCTGACGGCTGGTGAATTCCAGCTCGGCCCGCAGTGTGGCCGTGGCCTCCGGAAGCGGGGGCGGGTGGGGAGAAGGCTCCCTGATGGGGGAAGCACCAGGCAGAAATACGTAAAGGCTACGAATCGCACCGATTTTCAGGACGGGAGCAGAGGAGCTGTCTTGTTCCTGAGAAGTCATTAGTGGTCTGGAAACGCCTGCTTTGACTTCGGGCATCGATACGCCTCGTGTGGCTAGATCAGCAACACAGCCGCTTCTCCCTGGCTGTCCGTCACACAGAGGACACTGCCCCTTTATTCAGGTTGGTCCGTTCTTGCAAATATATACGGCCACAAGAAGGAGGTATCTGTCTTTCTGAACTTAAGACCACATTCTTTGCCGACTTTCACGAGGCCCATCTAAACGTCAGCCTTCCGTCTCTCAACCGGGTCTTGTGGGCCCGATGCTGCTGTGAGCAGCTTATTCTTGGCAGAAGTGGAAGGAAGCGTGCCCGAACTTCCCGCAGACGGCCTCTTTCAGGTCATGGGGGCATCCGATGGGGCGTCTCGGTGACGTGGTCGCAGCCTCCCAAACACAAACGGCGACAAAGCATCGGAAAATGCGCACCGTTTTCCTTCCGTGCCTCCACGTTTGAGCTACTTAAGGCTACCGAGACATGTCCTGGCAAAACCTTTGTAGTTTTCTCCTATAAACTAAGCATAAATTCCGTGGGAGATGACAGATGACTTCATATACCATGCAAGCAAGCTCAGACAATAGCTTTAGCCATGACTGATTGCCTCGCTGTAACCCACTTGATGTTAAATGCATTCTTGCTGTTCTATTCCACCACTGCAATTTTGTTCTTCTGCATCCCTGGCCCTCTGTGGACTAACCAGGTTCCTGCAGTAATGATTTCTTTTCTATTGTATTGTTTTCTGCATAATCAAGTTGGTAGGCGGGGGTTTGGGTGACACGGCCATCTGTCAAGTTCATTTGCTCTGAAAATGCAAGAAATAATGGCCTCTACCACTCGGGGCCGTCCGCTGGAGGAGAGGACTATTGGCTGCCACCCTGTGCTCTCTTATTTCTCCAGTGTTCTTCCCCTTTCCATACACGGCACATACACCTCCTCTTACATGATGGGCTGTTTACATGTTTGGGTTCTTTTCAGAGGAAAAAACCCCCATATTTTCCCCTATCACTGGTCCCCCCGTCTCGCAATTTATGCAGGCAATCCAATTAAGGAGATGCGCTAACATCCAGACTAATGTGCCTGTCTCCAGACTAAAGACGCTGCCACCGCCTGAGCGGCTCAGGAGCTCCTTCCTGTCAGGCTCCCGTGACAGGCGGTGGCTCCTTCAGGCCCGAAAAATGCAGGAGCGCCCTGGAGCTGGCGCACCAGGGAGCGGAGAGGTGGTATTCTCTTTCCTCCTCAAAAACAAAAAGCTGGTAAACTCTCATTTTATCAGATTTACTGGCGTCGCACGCTGACACCCTCCCAGACCGAAACAGATGAGCGGTGGGAAGTTTTGGGGGTTCCAACCTTTTTCCCCTTTAAAGAAGGTAGACAGACACATGAAAAATTACTTGCAAATCTCTTTTCTCAAAACATGACGCGGATAAGATGAGAAGCCAATAATGGGAGAATGAATTCTTCGGAATGGAACTGTCGTCTTCACAAAAGTTCCATCGACGATGGGGACGTGTTCAATATGTTTTGTAACATTTTGCTGCCATTCGAATTATCTCCAGAGATGAACAGGACCAAACAGGACCTTGAAGCTCTTTCTAAGCTGCTCCTCAGTCTTGGATTTACGTGTAAAAATTCGTCACCCTGACCCCAAAGCTGGGAGAGCGTGGTCTCTTCCTCAGGGCTAAAGCCTATGGGGCCCTCCTCTGCAGTTTGGGGACTGTGGTCGATGCCACATGGGGCCTGCACTGCCCAGAGGGGCTGCCTCGGTGAGCGGCTTTGCAGATGTGCTCAAGCAGAGCTCTGATGGGGGTGCAATTTTCAGAGTTCTCCGGAGGAACGGAATCAGTAGATGTCTGCTTGTCCATCATCTATGTGTCTATCTATCTATGTATCTATGTATCTATGTATCTATCTATCTATCTATCCTCTACCTATATATATATCATCTACCTATTATCTGTCTATCTACTATCTACTCATTATCTAACTATCTATCTATCAAAAGAGACATAGAGAGATAGAGCAGAGGTGGAGGGAGAGAGAGAGTGTGGAAGGGAAAAGTGCTGTAAAGAATTGGTTCACGGGATTATGGAGGCCAGAAGGTCCTAAGATCTACAGTCTACAAGCTGGAGACCCAGGAAAACCAATGGTCTAGCTTCCATCTGAGTCCAAAGGCAGGGTAACACCGATGACCAAGCTCGAAGGCAGTCAGGCAGAGGAGAATTCTTTCTTATTCAGTCTTTTACTCACTCAGCCTTCAGCTGGTTGGATGAGGCCCACCCACCATGGGGAGGACAATCTAGTTTACTCAGTCTGCAGATTCCGGTGCTAACCTCATCCAGAAACACCCTTAAAGGCACACCCAGAGTCATACTTAACTAAAAACGTGGGCGGCCCATGGTTCGGTGCAGGGAGCACGTGCAGTTGTCCCTCACAGGCAACACTGTGCTGGCATATCTCCACGCAGACATCCAAGCAGACCTCTGCTTCGCTCGTGGAATAGGAGCACGTAGGGGACCCTGACGTCACACAAGCGGGGGGTCTCAGACTCCGTCTTACCTGAATAATTGCTGCTGAGAACAGGGAAGGTGGGGGGAGAATTTGTGCACGTCGGAAAGGGCCCCAGAGGTGCAGACACCCCCTCGGAGAGGAGAGAGTGGTTGAGTTTGGGGAGAAGGCCCACCCTGCCCCTCGAGGCGAACTCAGCCCCTTTGTGGGGCCAGGTGTTTCCACTCTTCTGGGGGAGCTAACGAAGGCACCCTGGCGAAGACAGCCACTTCTACACGTTCGTGACACGTCTGTCTGGCTCTCAAAATGCTTCCTTGTTAAAACCCGAAGTTAGGCTAGAAGCAGAGTTCCTCAGAAGACATTTTTGAGTAGTAGTGAACCCATATAAAGGGGACACGGAATGTTTTTCTCACAGAGTGGGTTTTGTGAAGTGTTTTCCACGCACTTAAAGTAATTCTTGCTGGATTTTATGAGCTCTAATCCTGTAACAATTGAGTTATAAATTTTATTTTCTTTTTCTCCAGAATGAAACATCACTCAGAGAGATGGGCTATTTTTAGCATTTGACTTTAGGAGGAGCAGTGGGGAAACCAGCCTACAGGTTTGAGGCAATTCTTAAGTAACAGACCCAGAAGGTTTGCAGTTAGGTCACAGCATGCGTCACACATTATAACGCGGACTCCAGATCCATGTTTTGCTTGGTTATAATTTCATAGTGAATGAGCTGCTCAGGTCATCAATTAGCCAGACTCTTTTAACGTGTATTTTTATTTTTATTTTTGATAAAGAGAGAGACAGAGTGTGAGCATGGGAGGGGCAGAGAGAGATGGAAACACAGAATCTGAAGCAGGCTCCAGGCTCCGAGCTGTCAGCACAGAGCCCGACGCGGGGCTTGAACTCGTGAACCGTGAGATCATGCCCTGAACCGAAGTCAGACGCTCAACTGACCGAGCCACCCAGGAGCCCCTGGCCAGAATCTTTTAGATGTTTTATTGCCTGAATTTGTGCTGATAAACATTTTCCCAGGCAGTTTTAAAGTCTTTAGAGATGAGGTCAACTTTATGGACAGACTTGAAAATCTTGTTCAGTAGTGTTGGGAACTTGGAGGGAGAGAACCGTAAAAATCCTGTCAAGCAGCAGCTATGTGTTGGATGAGGTGGCCGATTCATCTTCCTGTGCACACAGAGGAGCCCTTCGGAGAGTTGTGTGTTATCCATCTAGAACATTCCTCTGGTCTCTCCTGGCTCTGCAGAGACCATCTGTTGGATTCCAACATATGCCTTTAGCCTGGGAAGTGTGCGTGCTTATACTAAAATATTTACATGACATACAAAAATAAGCACAAACATTGGGCATTTCTAGACATGCCCCCACTGAACACACACATCATACTTTGCAAAGAGAAAGAGAAGCCCTAAAATCGTATGTAGCTAGAACCCCTTGGGGAAGGAAAACTGGCACCCATAAAATGGGGTCTTTCAAGATCCCTGAAATTTCCCCTTGAAGCCTGAAAAAATGCACCAGTTGGACAATCTATCAAAATGAGTCCATTTTAGTTTGCTTCTCCTTCCTTGATGCCCTGCGTTCTGGTGTCTTTGCCCGATTGACGGATAAGGACAAGCGTAAGCAACATCACATACCTTGATGGACCCCACTCTTTCTTAATCATTCCAAAAATGCCCAACTCCCATCACGATAAATTGGAGGACAATGAGGTCCGTTAAGCATCCTGTCGCCAAAACCCATCTTACCTCATAGCAGTTGCTGGTCTTGCTGGCTTCTCTCCCTTTGCCCCCCCCCCCCCCCCCAAATCCTCTCCCGGGCTTTGTGGACACCTGTGCAGACCCTGTGTAGACTGGGTATGGATTAATTGCCCAGCACCATGTTGCTGCCAATGCAGATCCCTGACCTCTGGAGCCCTCCCAGCCTCTCCTGCCCCAGGAGCTCCCGAGCTCTCCTTCCATGCCCAACCTGGCCTTATTCTCTCCAAAGGACTCTGATTTGCCTTTGAAAAGCAGTGTGGGCCGTGTCCCCATTATGTCACAGGGCTTCTAAATCTGCTCATTCAGGTAACTCAAATTAAGTCCCAGACACAGCCCACCTATAGCTTAACACGCGACAGCCAGACCACAGCCACTGGGACACACAGCACACCTACCACCCCCCCGACAGAGAGTCCGGATGCTGCCTGGAGACCCCAAACCCTCACCTCCTGGGATTTCGGCACATCCTGAAGAGCTGACAATGGGAACCACTGGAGGTGCTCACTCAGGCTTGGTGCCAGCCTCACACGAACTCTAAGCGGAGACGGGCCCAGTACATCCTGCACCGACGGTTGCCCCAGAATCACCAGAAGCCACCCAGCGAGTCTGCTCTTCCTCTGTGTGGACAGCTGTCCTTCCTGACAGACTCCAGGCCTCTTTCTCTGAGAGCTCCAGCCAGTCTGGACTTCTATGTCACTTAGGGGTAGACTTTCACATGCTGAGCCCAAGAATTCTCGTCCTGTAATTTATAAATAACCGAAAATAAGATGGAAACCCATAGACATTTATGTCAGAGTTCCTGATGTGCTCAAGCTCTCCTCCCCTCCACTCTCCCTGATGGAGCGTACCGTCCCTCTGGAGGGAACGTTGGAAAGGTAACCATAACCCCCCACTGCAGGGCAATGCACACATTACATGCGTGGATATTATGTGTAGGTGGGTGTAACGGGTTGCCCGCTCCCAAACAGTGTGCCCAACAGGAACCTTGAAGTGACTTTATTTGGAAAAAAAGTCTTTGCAGATATAATTAAGTTGAGGATTATGAGTGGAGATCATCAAAGTTGAGTTTAGATCCCTGAACCTAGAGTGTTCAAACTTGGACTTTGAAGGTCACGGTGGAGACGGTGCCACGTCGGCTGCATTCCTGAGAGGCGGTCACAGATTACACCTTTCTCAAGGGACAGACGATGGCCTCCATTGCCCTCAGTTGATGGCAAGGGACACACAGTGGGGAAAACCAAGTGAGGGCAAGGGCAAAGATCGGAGCCCCACAGCCCCAAGCCCAGGAACAGCTTTAGGCACCGGGAGGTGAAAGAGGCAGGAAGGACCCTCCCCTGGAGCCTTGGAGGGAGTGCGGCCCCTGCCCACACTTGGTTTGAGAACTCCGGCCCCAGAACTGCCAGCGAATAAATGCCCGTTGCTTTGAGGCCCCCAGTTTGTGGTCATTGGCTATGGTAGCCACAGGACATGAGTACAGAAGGTTTCCATGTCATAAGCTGTCATTTGGCGGCTCCCTCTTAGACTAATCTTTGCCATCATAGCTACCGAAAATCTGTGAAGACCAAAGTCTTGCATCAGAAGCATTGCCAAAGCTGCACTTAAAGAGCTACGCTCTGCAGAGGCGTCTCTCTCTTCCCTTGCAAAGCTGACTTGGTAGAGAAGGTTCCGAAGAAATGACAGCATTCTGCGGTCAACTTTCCTCCAGCCTCTGTGTCTCGCCTTCCAGGAGCAGCTGGCGGGTTTGATCCCAGGGAGATAGCGGCTGTGTTCACGGACTCCTGGGCCCCTGCTCTGTGCCACGTGTGGCCCCCCACCACGTACACACGCTCACCCCGCCTCCGGCCTCACATGCCGCTGATCCAGGTGACTCTGGTCGTGTATCTACCTGCCATCCCTGTAGCACGAAGATTGCCACATGGGGGCACGGAGCTCTCTAGAAGAATGGAAGTGGACCCTAACAAGAAAAGCACTTGGCGGAGACAGGTGCCCACTGGACGATGCAAACCCTGTGCACACGCTCTGTGAGGTGGCCGTCCCCTGGCCGGCGGCCCCGTTCCCCGAATCCCGGCCCGCCCCGCCTGCCCGTCGACCTCCTTCCTGCAGACACTGCAGGCTTCTCCTGCTCCCTGGAGAGCTTTGCCTCCGGAGGAAACTGAGATAATCGAGCGTTTGTTTCCTGCCCCACAAAACTATCATTTATTTATAGCGCTCGGCCAGGTTGGCCAAGACGCAGTCTCAGCGGCCGAGTCTGAGCAGAGACCTTCGTCTGACACATTAACAGGCTCATTGACTGCAGTGCGGGTGACGTGTGGCCGCCCTGCTTTTCACACACCGGCCTCGCTCTGGTAAGAGGGCCTGAAGGAAGGCAGTGGCGAAGGGTGTGAAAATAAAAACTGCTGTGAGGACCCTCCCCGCCCACAGCGCCATAGGTCGTAGCTTAGATCCGAAGGAACCTGAGGGAGACAAATACTCGGATTTTCAACGAGCCGCTATTCACGGGGCAGGCCGCCCAGGTAGTTTTGAGCAGGTCGCTTTCTGACGGGGTCAGCTTTCTTTCTTCATAAACCCGAGATCCGCATCATTGACCTTGACCTCTCTTTGCGGTGCATTTGCAGGGAACCTCAGGGCCCGATCCTCCCTCCGCCTCTCCTGGGGCTAAAACTGGTAAAGACCGGATTCATCCAGCCATGAAGCTGAGGTCTGAGTGCACGCCCTAGGGGCCCGAGACTAGACAGGGGGACCTCAGAATGCAAAGGTCCCACCAGACTCCCCTGGGGAGGGGGGTGAGAGGCCCAGGTGACAGAGGAGGTGATGCTATTTAGAATCGGGGGGCAGATGTTGAATGAGGCAGAAAGAAGGCGCTGCAGGTTTCTGAGGATGTCCATTTCCCGGTTCTGTGAGGGACCAGCTCTGCTTAACCTCTCCCCCCGACCTGTGCTCCGTCAGACTGAGGGGTCGCGCCACCCGGCGAGGGTATTTTCACCTCCGCGACCACAAAGGGAGCTTCCGAGAGAAGGAAGTACATCAAAAGTAATAATCGCCCATGACTGCGCTTAGCGGGATGACCAAACTTAATTAAGCAAGTGGTTCCATGGCATCCGGTTGAACGATATGTTCAAACTTCTTGGCTTTTGCCTGGTCTCATGTAGATTTTCTACCTTGTAACTCTGAAAAAGATGTTCTAATAACATCTCATCAGAAAAAAATATGAAGGTTTTTCATCCATATGGCTGTGGGCGCCTCGGCTCGGCCTTCACGTTTATGTGAAAAGAGCCAGTGTCTGAATGCTAACACTGAATCAACACCAGATGCCCCTTACTTGTGAGGCATCCCTTTTACATGCGGCTGTGAAGTGACCACTGCTTTTGGACCACACAGCCGTTGTGAGACTCGGTTAACTGGCCAACGACCAGAGTCGTGTGGGCTTCAGGGTCCCTGGCGAGGAGTCAGGGGAGATGCGCTTTGGAACGTTCTCACCCACCCAACACGACCCCGCCCCGCATGCCTGATGGGAAGCCCCAGCACAAAGCCATAGGGGACTGGTCCCGTGGCCTCCGGGAGGTCCACAAACAGAATGGCACACACAGATTTAACCAGCAAGGAGAGCCATCGGACCCCCCCAAGTTTGGTGGAAGGAAGCTTTGCTGTTGGGCTGTGTGATGGTTGACTTCTGCCCTGCAGTGCTTCACCTCAGGCGTGCGGGTCCGGGCTTCTGCATGACGGGGAGGGCCGTCTCCTGTACGACCAGGGCCAGAGATGGGTCTGTAGGACGGAGACGGTCTGCCCCATCACCCTGCATCCACCACAGGATGGTGGCCGACACGGCTCGTGGAACCTGGTGAGCCAGGGGCTGTGACCGTCCTGCCACTCTGCTCTTTCCAACCAGATAGGATCTGCCCTAACTTGCAGGACAGGGACGCAAAGTCAGAATAGAGACGGTGCAGCCCGAGTGGAAGATGCCTTTCCAGCCTGGTGGACAGCAGCATGGGGTGAGGAGAGGGGCAGAATTTACACCGTTCCCACAATGGGGTCAGTTTCCACGCCTAGTGCTGCCGGAGGAAGGGTGGTCTCCCCACACGCGCCCATCTCAGCCACTTGCCACTTTCTCTAACCCTCCAGGGAAGCCACGCTGGCTGCACTCCCTCTGGCACACCAGAGTCCTTGGTGGCACCGGCGAGAAGAGACCGAGGCCACAGGTGTGTGGGGAGGGTCGCTTACAGGCAGCGGCAGGGGGCGGGGAGGGGGGCCGGTGCTGAGTTCGCCTGCCCACGCTGCCCAGCAGGGGAGGGAGCATGGACGCCCACCTGACGGGCAGGGAGGCATTGAGCAGGGGCTCCTCCTGGCCGGCGGCCCCGCCATTCCCAGTTGGGACAACAGCTGGTCATTCTGCTCTTGCTGGGTGTTGTGGTCATCTGGGCCATGGCCCTATCAGGGCCGGCATTCAAATCCAACCAGAAGCCGAGCGCTGGCCTCCCTCGGGGAGGGGGGGGCTGTGGACTGGATTGCGGAGAGGGGTAGACACCGGTAGCTTGGTCATGTCGCCCGAGTCTGCCACACGCTACATAGGAGACAAGCTGCTTTTAATCCATCCATCCATCCATCCATCCATAAAAATGGAATTGCTAATGATCTGGGGAGCTGCCCATTTGGGGGAGCGTCGGGGCATCCGCTAAAACAGGCTGGGTGAAAACGTAGCGGCCGGCAAGTACGAAGGTTGGTTTTCTTGTTTGGCAAACTGGGGTCTTGTGCCCTTGTCATTGTTTTTATTTCGTGCTCCCAGGAACTGTTTCACTCTCGAGTGTCATCAGAAGATCATCAGTCAAGCCCGAACTGGCACCAGCCTCCCCCACGGGTTAACGGGCACCACCAGGAACACCGGCCCCAGCACTCCGGGGCTGCGGGACCCATTGATCTTGCCTAGTTAAGTCATGTCAAGTCAGCAGCTTCACAGGGCCCCACTCCAGGGGTGCCTTCTAAGAATAATATGGCCATTTATAAACCAAGGCACCTTCCATTGTTTTTTCCCTCCCTCTTTTGAAAAGGCTGAGCCTCGTGGGGACTTTCCATGGACGTGGAAAGGAGCTCCCTTAGGAAAAGAACACGGTCATCTGTTTAGTATCCACTCAGCAACATTCTGAGCCATTTGGGGCAGGGAAAGCTTCTCATTGTATTTATTCAGTGCCTTCCTCAGAATCTTTTGCAAGGACCTCATTTATCCTCCAGACGTCTCAGGGAGGAAGGTAAACTGTGGGGGCTGGAGGCGGTTCACAGGGAGGAGAGGGGAAAGTAGAGGGGCCGAGGGGATCCCCAACACCAGGACACTGCACGGCTAGGAATAAGCTCTACATTCCGCAGTCCAGGTTAGTTGTTAGAACGTGCCGGAGTGCCACCTAGGAGAGAAAAGAGAACACTTTATAACAGGTCAACGATTGTTGCCCTGCATGGAGAAACAGTTGTAGACACTCGTAGATCAGGTGAGACTTAAAGACGTGTCTACCTCCTCCCATGATGGGAGACGGCTCTGTCCCCATGCTTGGCCCATCACAGGCACTTAATGAGCATTTGCTGAACTTAACCCCCCTTTGGGGAGACCACAGTGTGTGGTGCCCAGAGAACACACCTCACCCGCTTTCTGTACTATTGGAAGAGCTTCCATTGTATTGTGTTGGAAAATTGCCAAACAACATTTAAAATGAAAGTGCCAGAACTCAACAAAAGGGGTACAGGCCAAGAGCGTAAGGTGGCCCAGGTGAAGTGTGATCACTGGGGGCCGGACAGGGGAGAGGCTGCAGGGAGCCTGGGCTCAGCTAGACCAAAGGAAAGAAGGTTGCTGATGACAGATTGAGGCGCAGGTCTCCAGCCCAGCCCGGGGGGTCCCCAGGGAGGCCAGTATGGAGCAAAAGTGAATGTATGTATTGACCAGAAGGTCGAGAAAGACATCTATGTGAAGAAATCCAGTTGAATCCAGTTGGAAATTGGAACACAGGCCATATGATCTAGAGAGATATCAGCAGTGCTGATGTGTCTGTAGAGGAGACAAAGGAGTTCGGTAAGTAAATGAACTCTGGAGGGAAGGGCAGAGAATGAACTGGTCAGTATTGTGGCGGAGTCTAGAGATCATGACAACAGACAAGGGGAGAAAAGGAGAAAAGGATTTGCACGTGGCGTACTAGTAAACGTTAACGCATAAGAAGAAACAGCTTTAAAATTATAAACAATGAGAAAGTGGTAAGGAAGTCAATTATTGAGTAAAGTCTCAAAATGAGTATTTCTCTATGTGATAGAAACGACCAGTTGCTGTGAGATAAAGGAATGTCTTTATAATAGCAATGACAATGATAAAATATCCAAGAATAAATTCAACTAATGAAAACCTGTAACACATTTACTGAAGGACATTTGAAACATTGGATCAAATGGGAAAGTGTATCTTCTTGGACAGCCATTCTGCTGCTGCTTGGACGACCAAGCTACTCGTGACAGAGGTCTAAACATGAGGTGGCCTGGGGAAGGCAGGTATTGGTGCGGGGATGGGCCAGTTCTGCTCCAGGTACAGGGACCAGCACCTTCCTTGCCTTGCTAGGGGTGTTGGTCCACCACCCCACTCCCCGTGGCTGGCTGGGGGGAGCGGAGGTAGGAATCGGGCAGGCAGCTTCCACGGGGCATCATCCTGTTTGCATGGATCATCCACATTGAGTCTTGGGCTGCAGCCAGCTGCACGGGGCCCCAGCGGGTGTGATGGTCCTGGAGGAAGACTGTAAGAGGAGGCAATGAGAAACACAAGTCACCATTGTAAGAGACCCATCACCTTCCAAGGGGGTTTAATGCAGTTCTAATTCCAACGCAAGCTGTCTCAAACCTGGCACAATCCTTCCAGAGGTTACCTGCAAAGACAAACATGAATAGCCAAGAAAATGTTTTAAGAGGTGATGAGCTAAGGTGTCCTTTACCAAACCTAAATGGTCACCAAACAGACGCAAAACTATGATACTGGTAAAGATTAGAAAGAAGTGGAACAAATCTGAAAGTCAAGGCACCGATGTACATCAAATAAAGATTATATACATTATCCATAGTAATGTAGTTCCATATCTAAACATGGAGACACAGAGAGACAGGGATGGAAAGCCAGAGGTGAGACATGGAGAGAGACTGGAGGAAAGAAACAAGAATGGAGAAGGGAGACTGACCACCCTCCGACTCCATCCCCCACACACCCAAACATAGCTGGGCTTAGGGCAAGAGAAGCGTGCACGTACATCCCCATGAATAATATGCAGGAGATCTGTAAATCACATGTGTAACGTGTATATGAATCAAGTACAAGGTGAAAGTTATTTCGAATCAACGAGGTATACCAGTAATATAGAAAGATAATGATTTGAAAAATATTAGGTTAGGTTCCTACCTAGGCACATAATCCAAAATGAATGCTAAATGGAATAAGTAAAGGCGTACAAGTTAAAAATGCAACCGTAACAACATGGCGGAGGGGATGCATGCTCGGGTGGGTAACTCCAGTCACGGAAGGGCCTTGGGGACACCAGGGACAGCAAGCCAGGCCTGGGGTACAGAGTGTGATGCCCACTCGGAGTCGGGACCCAAAGGTCTTGGGGCTCCTAAGGCAGCAACCCACAGTTCAGATCTATCACAAGGAAATGGCCCCATGGGGACCGTAAGAGGTGGCTGTGAAGGAGCTCACGGCAGAAACGATGACTAACAGTGATGATAACACCAGCTCCCAGGGTACACCCGGCCGGCAAGAGACTGGGGCGCCCGGCCCCGCAGGGCTGATCTTTTGTCCATGTGGTGCATATCAGGTTCAGTGGGGACAGAACAGCGGTCGGGGTGGACAGGGGACGTCTGTAGCTTCTGGTCTTCAGGGAAACCAGCATGGCAGGGGCTCACTCACGAGTGGGAGCAGTCAGGTCCATCCCGCAGGTGTCTTTGGGCAACCACAGTCCTCTCTTTCCCCCCTGACCTTGCAGACTCCAGCCAGCTGTCCCCTCCCCAGACCAGTGTGTGTGGCCTCCAGGCAATACAAGGTCTGCTCTCTCCCTCCTGCCTCCCCTCTCCCCTCCAGCCCCCAGGTCCTCGGTCCTCGTCCTCCCCACAGCCCCTGACCCAAAGGGCCAGTTAGATCGTCGTTAAATACAACGGCTGCGGTGGCATCCAGGCCTCGGAGAGTGGCTTCTCATAAAGCGCGGCCCCTGCCAAGTCCTCCCGGGGGGGGGGGGGGGGGAGGGGAGGGGCAAGACGCTTTTAGATCATCTCCTTCCACGTGCTTTTATTTAAAATGTAAATGTATGGAGCAGCTTTTTTGAGATAAAATTCATAGGCCACCACCTTTTCTCATCACTATCCACGTGAGGAGCCCCTGTAGACTTTCTTTTACCTAATTACTCCCCACCCATGAAAATTTAATAACACATATATGCTATGTGCCTTTGTATTGTATGTGTATCAGTGGTTAATGCATGAAAGGATTAAGACTTTTATTCCCCAAGAACCAATTTCGTCCTCTTGGGATGATATCGGTCGTGTTGAACATGCATAATTTAGATCCAAGTTTTCCAACTTGGATACAGAGACTGGAATTGTTGGGCCAGCTTTAAATAAAATCATGGCCGTGGATCAGGACCCACTGGGGAGGCCACCCCTCCCGGCGCCGGGGGTCAGCCCTGCTCCCTGAAAGGCCCTCGGTCTGTGTGAAGCCAGCGGGGAGGGGGCCCAGCTTCAGCCGTGCAAAGGGGCTGGGGAACATCGGGGTGGCCCTCCTGGGGTTGCGATCGCCAAGGACCCCGGAGAGCCAGAAGGAGCAGCAGACCCTCTGTCGTTAGTATCAATGTGGAGCAGAGGAGAAAGAGTGACTTTGCAGCCGTCCAGGGATACTTTCGCGGCCAGAGGGGAGACGCCTTTCTCTGTGTCACAGGAGAGGAAGAGGCACCACGGGTAACAGGCCAGCTGCCGCTGCTGTATGTGGTCCAAGCTTGTGCCTCCCAACAAGGCTGGAGAGGGCCGGGGAGAGGGGGCCAGAGCCCTGAACGCCGTGCATTCTCACCAGACGAGAGTCTCTTTCAAATAACTCGCTTTCTTTCATTTCTGTTCCAGGAAAAAGAAAGGAAAAGGAGAGGGGCCTACGAAAAAATAGAGGGAGGAGGGGGAGGAGGAGGGAACGGGAGGAGGGAAGGGGAAGAGGGAGGGGAGGGGCAAGAGGGAAGGGGGAGGCACTCCGGGCAGATCAGAAGGCTGGTCCAGTCACTGAGAACAGAAGAAACATCTGTAGTGGGTTTGGTTTCACATATTTGAAAAGTCAAATGGAAAAGCCCTTCGTAAGCACCCCTCAGTCCCATCCTTTGGTGACATTAGGACCTTGATCTCTGAGAACCCGAAGGTCTTGGAGACTCCCTGTCCAGTCCCGTCCGGGTGAGGCAGCCTGTGGGGCATCAGCCGGGACCTCCTGCCACACCTGGAGAGGCTGTGAGAGTCACTTGTGTGTTTGTTCCCCTGGGAAGGTGAGGGCAGTCGGGATGGTGATGGCCCAGACCCAGCCAGGCATCGGGGGTGTGAGCCTGGGGGAGACACTCACAGGGACCTGGGCTCGACCCCCAGATCCTTGAAGGGGCACTGGGAGGAGGGGGAGGGAGGCAGAAAGTGGGGAATGGGCGTAAGGAGGGCCGGCGGGGGCCACAGACACCTGCCGCCCAGGGGACCCTGGAGCCCACCCTGGGGAAGACCTCGCCAACGGGCAGAGGTGTCCGGGGACAGACTGCCATCTGGGCCAGGGCGTGGGCCGGGATGCTGTAGGCGGGCTTGAAGTCTCTCTCATTGTCGCTTTCTCTGTCCTGTTGTGTGTGGAGGGCTCGCCCCCTGGGGTGCTGTGTCCAAGCTCCCGGCCCCGGGGGTTCCGGATGGTCCGGCCATTGGGAGGCCAAGGCGGGAGATTGGCGGCGGGAGGGAAGAAAGTTGGGGCTGTCTTCTCTCACTGTGGGTGAGGCGCACACAGAGACTGCCAGACGCAGTGTTCTCAGTCTTTAATCTTGGGAGAAATAGACTATAGAGGAAATGGGCTGCCTAGTGTTGGAGACCACAAGGCCTGCAGGATGCATGGCCCACTGTCGCCCAATTTCCAGAAGAAGGGAGGGGCACGCTGGCAAGAGCAGAGCCGGGTATGTCACCGCCCCCTCCCCTTACCCACGCTGGCACGGACCGCTGACCCCCATGTGGGGCCGTCGAGTCACTGGTGAACAGAAGTGCCGACAAGTTCACAGTCTGGACGCTCCCGCAAACGGCCGTGGGTTAGTGGGAGGGAAGCGGGGCTGTGGGAGGGGTCGGGCCTGCGGAAGGACGACCTGGGCAGGACACCGCAGTTCAGCCGCACGTCCGGACCTGCGGTCCCCGCCTGTCTCTCTTCCCGGTCTGTTCCCAACCTCCTCTCTGATGAGCCTCCGTTCATCAAAGGCAGTTTTCATCCAATTCTAAACATGAATTTTTATGATAATTTAAGTCACGTGTTTCTGATTCACTGCCAATGAAGTCACCAAACATTTTGGCAACTGCCGTCGGGATGTCCCAGCAGTCTTGCCAATGTTCTGTGTGTTTACCCTTACACACACACACACACACCCTCGAAATGCAAAGCAGAGGATGTTCAAAGTGGTTTCAAGACAAGCCCAGCAGAACTGCATTTTCTGGTTATATTCTTCTCGGCCGTCTGGGGAGGGTCACAGCCTCTAGAAGCGTGACCACTGACCCGGGAAGCCCCCCTGGAGTCCCAAGGCAGCACAGCAAAAGTAAGGCAAACACCCGGTTTCCAGGAGCATCTTTGGCTGTTGGAAGACGTAAGTCGCTGATAATGAATGTTGCTGAATCCAGGTAATTACCGCACTGAGGCCCTGGGTCCACACCTTCTGTGCTCTGTGCGCCTGGTATGTGGGGAATCCCCTGGTACTTTCTGTTCATTGAATTTCTTGTTTTTTAAGTCCTGTTCCAAGTGATCTGGAGCAAGATAGCGAGAACAGCAACCCCACCTGCCCACCAGCTCGCGTTCAAACTTTTGCCCCTTACAGGTCCTTTCTGCCTGGACTCTAATTTGTCTGAAGTATGTTTGCTGTGACTTCCCTCCGGCCACCGCCTCCCTCTGGCTCCCTTAACCCCCTGGTGAGCCCCTAAGCCCTCCCCCGGGCACTGCAAGGGTGTCCGGGGGCTTTCCTGGGACCCACGCAGGAGGTTGGTGCAGCCAGAAGAATGAACAGACCCTCTCCCCCCGTTTCAGAGGAAGAAAAGCTCCCCCTTGCATCTTTAATTCCGTGTGGCAGACATTTGTTGTGCATCTGCTGCCTGCAGGTCAAGGACAGGTGCTGGGGGAGAGACGTCATGGACAGCACGTGGGACTGGGCATTTGCACCAATCGTAGCCACCTGGGGCAGGTTGGAACCCGGGGATCAGGAAATCTGGAGGGAAGGAGGGGGCGCCCAACCGATGACTGGGGGACTGGGAGCTCCCAGAGCGTGGGTGCCGGGAGACCGAGGGGAGGCCAGCGTGTGCAAGCAGGTGGTGTGGCTGGGTAGGTACGCTGGGTTCTCAGATGCCAGGCTGAGGAGTGGACAGTGAGAGCCACTGTGATCATGAGAAGGGGTGAAGGGAGGCCGGAGGAACCTCAGGGAGAAAATTACCCCCTGTTGAGTGGAAAAAGGAGTAGTCACGAGGACACAGACATCTTCCTGGGGTCTGTCCTGGGCTGTGTGTCCTGGGCTGAGAGGTGTCAGGAGGGGTCAAGTGCAAAGGTGGGGGCACAGGGGATCTGAGGTCACTAGTGATGGGGACAGACTGAGGGGAGGAGTCCCAGGAGAGTCTTCAGGGCCCCTCTGCCCCCACCCCTCCACCTCACTCCTGGTGCCAGGTGGGGCGCCCGGACAGAGTCTCCCTCCCTCGTCACCTGCCAGCTCCATCCATGACAGCTCTCATCCGGCACTTTCCAGTCCCCCCAGCACCCCTCCCCGGCCTGCACTGGTTCCCAGACTCGGGGACAGACCCCCTTCCAGAGCTGGGCTCCAAGTGACTCGAGTTCCAGTGTGAGAAGAACGGAGACCCCTGTCCGAGCCCCGACCGCCAAGGGAGCAGAGCACAAGACTGGGGGTGAGCCCGGTGGCATCTGAGGGACGAGGGAGGGCAGACGTGACTCCCACCCCTATGTCCCACCCCTTCCCCAGGGGTGTGAGGGAGCAGGGGGTCCTTGCAGGCCACACCTGTCCTTCCTTGGCCACATGATAGAAACCAAGTGGACAGAATTACCTTAACTTAAAATTCTCACAGACAGGGAATTAGATGAGATGGCATCTACCTGAAGACCTAAGATGTGTGACTTTTTAAGGACATCAGCAGTTTAAAGTGTTATCACAAGATGCACAAGAGTCTCCTCTGTTCACCCCCATGGCATGAGACCTTCCCAGGAAATCCACGATTTGCTTGAAGACGACTCTTGTGTCTGTTGCTGTAAACATCTTTGCAAGCCTGATGCTCTCCTCATGGAGCTTGGTCCCACCCACGAAGGACTGGGCTGTCCAAAGTGGGGCTGAGCAAATGCACGTTTCCACACTCCCTGCCCGGGGCCCAAACAGCTCAGCCGCCGTTCACCCCCTTGGAATGCCTTGGGTACGGCATTCCACGGCACGGATGGGTAAGGAATGCCTTGTTCAGAATGTTGTGAGATCTCAAGCTTAGTTTTCAAATTCTGAGGCAAGGAAAATTCCTCGCTGTGTTTTGCCAGAGACTTCTACTCATGTGTCAAATCCCATGTGATTTCAGGGAACTGTGATCTACGTGTGTCTCATTCACTTGTTCTGGAATCCTGAAGCTTGGGAGCCACTGCTCCATGGGGGGACGCAGGGAGGGGGCCAGGCAGCGCGGCAGCCAGCCCACAGCTGTCATGCCCAGATCACACCAGAGCACCTGCCGGGGTGGTCCTCGGAATGTGGCATCACCGTGACCACGAATGAAGCAAGGACCAGACACGGGCTCGGGGTGAGGTCTACCGTGACGGGCTGAAGAAGACCTGTACTCGTGGAGCGGAAGGAGGAAAGGAGAGGCAGTGTGGGGGAGCGGGCATTGCGGTCAGGGCTGGGATCGATCCGCCTACACCCTGAACCTCTCTGAGGCTCCTTTGCTCCTCTCTGAAACGAGTAGTGACAAGACCTTGCTCCTGAGTGTGGGCGTCTGATACTGTCTTGCATGGCGAGTGTGTCCTAACTCACGGCTCCTGCTTTGGGCTCTGGAGGGACAGGAGCACGTCCATCCTTGGACTGCGGTGGCAGTGGGAAGAAGACAGGCTCTTGGCGGGGTGGGAATGTTGCTTTTATAACTTACTAGCCGGGTGGCTCTCGATGGCAGGGTCACTTCATCACGTTATGGTTTCTTATGTACGAAGCTTAGCTCGTGCGACCTGGCCTCCGGCAGGCCACCAGCTACATCTTTGAGTACGTAGCACCACGCTGGACGCTGGGTGATGGACGGCTTGGGGCGACGCATGTACGGGGCTCCCTCAAAGGGGACTGCGTGGGACTCGAAGCTGGATGTGCTTCGAGTAGGTCTGCCTGCAAGAGGGGCTCTCGGGGGGCCTGCAGTTGAGAAGGGGGGTGTCGTGACCCCCAGTGCCTCCCTGAGCTTGTCGCCCAGAGAGCTCTACGGACCCAGAGAGGGTGGGGACTCCTCCGTCCCCCACCTGCCGGGTGATTGCTCACTACTTACCGCCTTTTCATGTCAACAATTTCAGGCCACAAAAATAAAAATAAAATTATAGCTCAGCTTTGCAAGCTTCCCAAAAGGATGAAATTAGAGAAGACACAGAGCACACATCGAAAACCGTGTGAGGTACCATAGACGTAAATGGTGGACGTGCCTCGTCACGCACACGGAGGGTTGGAGATAGGTAAAGGGGCCGGTCTTTGAGACAAGTAGTCCCCTGGCCATTGGCATCAGGGCAGCAGCCGCCCGGCGTGTGTGGGTCCCTGGCTGGTCGACTGCAGTACCGGCTCGGGCAGGAGCTCAGTCCCTCAAGGAGAAGTCCCTAGGCACCTCAGGGCCCACTCGAGGGTCCCTGTCCCCCACCCCCGTCCTGGCTCGGGGGCAGGACAACAGGGCAGGAGCAGAAGCATCTTCACTAGACATAAGTGGGTGTGAAATCTTTCCACAAGACTTTAGGTTTTGATATTATTTTAAACTTTAAAACCCAAAAGATTTATAATTGACTAATAGCTACAAATTCGCGAAACTAGGGAGGATCAAAATCAGACCAAATGTGCCGTCATCTGTGAAGAATTATTATTTTCTTCTTTTCTTCTTATAATCATCAATTTTAGGAAGCAGATTGCCCAGAATAATTATTTCTGAGTTAAAATTGTTTTTTGTAATTCATCAGTCTCACAATTGTGTGTAATAATCACGTCTATTTATTTTTTCTTAAGTAATCATGGTATTTTCATCAAAATTCATTAGAAGCTGCTTCTGGAAGGACATGCTTTTAAAATATTCAAATTTATAGTTAATGTTTTATTAACCATATTTAGCCTATAATTATTTTTCTAATGAAAATTATCCTGAATGCACCATCTGATGTTACGAGGCTAGTAGTTCAAACAGAATTCAGAGAAACATTTATGCACGGAAGCCTGTGTATTAGTCATTTGGAAGGAAGGATTTATGTGCTATATAATTAATTGTTGCCTGAGTTTGACAGTCCATTTTTACTTGAATGCATTATTTACACTGGTGGAGGCTTAGGGGTTCATCCTTCAAAAGGTTAGGAAACGTACAAATACACACATTATCTGAGTAGTGGGTGCTTGTATTGCAATGAACAGTGGGGTGAGCGTGTGTGTGTGGTTCGCATATAGAATGTACATATGTACACCCCCTATGTACACAATGTGTATCCTTTATATGTGTCTAATGTAGTCTACACATTATAGATACTACAATGAAGAAGATGTGAGCTGTGTGTGCATGTGGCTTGTATGTACAATATATATATTCACTCTATAGAATTATATATTCCATAGTATTATAGAATCGTACAGTATGACTACAGTGATTAATGCCAATGCCAATAACGTGTGCGTGTGCGTGTGTGTGTGTGTGTGTGTGTGTACCCTATTGTACTAATCACTCTAGTATTCAACTGGCTGATGTCTTTCGAGGATCAACAAAATAAATAGGTGATGAACACTCGGTGATGACGAATTATAACCAAATGGCCACTGTCATCACCGGAGGCTGTTAGGAGGGTGAAATGCTTGCCCCTGAGAAGATCAAGGCTGGGAGCACGTAGATTCGGTTTCCAAGACCGAGTAAAAACAATACTTATTTTTTTAATTGGAGCGTAATTAACGCACATTATATTAGCTTCAGGTGTTCCATATAGTGGCTCAACACTTCCGTACGTCGGCCGGTGCTCATCCCAATAACTGTAGTCCCCACCTGTCACCAAACAACGTTATTACCCCCTTACTGTCTATATTCCCTATGGTTCACTTTTCATCCCAGTGACATGTATGTTGTACCTCGTAGTTTCTATCTCTTAAGAGGTAAAAACAGGACAGTTTGGATGCGTGTATGTCTGTACGTTTTTTTTTAAATCTTCTTCCGCGTCAGTTCAGAAAGTCACCACTGGAGTCGCAAGTGAAGTGTCTTCAAGGTACAAGTTCTCCAACCCACCACCCGGCTGAGGATGGGGAGCAGGACGCACAGGGACAGCCCTATCCTCATCGTGCTCACTGTCGGCACCAGGGTGTGTGAGGACACCTAGGGGCTCCGCCTTGATGGCAAGATGTGGACAGTGCTCATGAACGCTCTGAATAGCCTTTCAGACCAGGGGAGATCTGTTCATGGTCTTTGTGTCCGATTGAAGCAAGTGGCTACTTGCACGGACACGTAACTTGTTTAGAAAGAGAAGTTTCAATGCCTGAAGAACGCAGAATCCTGCGGGAGAAACTACCCGCAACCCAAACTTACTATGTAACTGACTGACTTACAGTATCCAGGCGACGCCCCCTCCCCAACTGACCGCCACCACCACCCGCAGAGCAGACAGCCGGATCCCAAACAAGGCGTACTTCATGGGCTCAGACCGAGCCGCACAGCCCTGGCCTTGCGCACAAGGACACCGTGAGCCTGTTCGTGGAAGCCGTGCGCCTGATGACGGGTGTGTGTTACCGTCACCCTCAGACCACGGTCTGGCCGCTCGGCCAGTTCTAACGACAGAGCTTCTGGAGGCCAGCAAATCCCCTCAAGACAGACGCAAGATGGCACAGAAGCAGAGTGTCCCCGCTGGGGGCTCGCTCTCCCCGCCCCACCCATGTGCGAAGTCTGTCACCTCCCAAGCCAAATTTAACCTTCCCTGGGTTGGTAGAAATCCAAATATTTCTCTGGCCAGGTTTTGCTGGCCAACATCACCTCACTCCTCTTCCAAGATACGTTTAAACCAAAACATCTCTATATAGGGTTTTAGCATCACCTAATATAATCCGCTCTGCTATTTTTCCAAAGACACAAACATTCCAGCAAAATTCTTCAGAATGTACGCTTTTTTTTTTTAATTTTTTAAATGTTTATTTATTTCTAAGACAGAGAGAGACAGAGCATGAGTGGGAAAGGGGCAGAGAGAGAGGGAGACACAGAATCTGAAGCAGGCTCCAGGCTCCGAGCCGTCAGCACAGAGCCCAACGCGGGGCTCGAACCCACCAACCGTGAGATCATGACCTGAGCCGAAGTTGGATGCTTAACCGACTGAGCCACCCAGGCGCCCCCAAAACGTATGCTTTAACAGAACACCCTCGACCACGGTGGAAGGGTGGTCGGAGTGTGACCGAAGATCATAAAACGAGCAGGTCAGAAGCCCAACAGGACAGGGATATATCCTGAGCCGGTCCCAGGCTGAGGCCCAGCATTTGGGAGCAACCGTCCAGGCGAGTCCCAGGAGTAGGGACACCCGGCTTCTCACTGACCTTCTGACCAAATGCCCTGACACCGCCTCCCCTCACGGCCCTGCCGTGGACATGGCCACCGCAGACTCCCATCAAAGACACTTGTCTTTGAACAATGCATTCGTCCAAGGGGATGAGTTTCAGCCCAAGAGAGTGGTGATAGAACCATCAAGGTCCCGGGGTCCCAGGCTCCCTGCAAATCACTCAGGGCTTTGCTTATTATTATTATTATTATTATTATTTTTAAATCTTTGTCACCTGTGTTGGCTGAGTTGGGCATTTTGGCTGTGGGGGCGGCAAGGCCGCGGGCTTGGGCCTGCAGACTTGGAAAGGGACGGACTGCCATGGGGACAGGGGCACACGATGGGGGGGATGCCCCTGCTGGACGGAGCGTTGTGAAACATCACGTCTCCTTACAACGTTGCTGCAACAACGACAACAAATAAAGCAAAGTCTGCACCATCAGGAACTAATGAGTAGAGAGTTCCAGCACTCACGGGGCCCGTTGGGGGGGGCCCTGCACTTTGGGGAGCTCGGAGGGAAGATGACGTTTGCAAAGTAA
The DNA here is from genome assembly GCF_023721935.1 of Panthera uncia. NCBI lineage: Eukaryota > Metazoa > Chordata > Mammalia > Carnivora > Felidae > Panthera > Panthera uncia. The sequence continues at coordinate 150,260,325 of NW_026057577.1, forward strand.
ACGTATGTTTCCTACGGGCTGTCTTGCTCTGTAAACCCAACCTCTCCCCAGTGCACAAAATGGAGTAAAACGTTAGGAGACGTCACGGGTCAGGGTCCCCCCGACCCAAATCCTGTGCAGGGAGCGAACAGTATTCAGCCACGCATTCGAGACCGGGTGCTCCAGATGTAACCAGGCAAGGAGAGGTGTCCTTGGCTATGAGGCGTCCCACCCAAAGTACAGAGAATTGTTCTATCTGAAGATGGCAGACTGCTTCCTCAGGACTCTGGTGGTTGGTCTGCAGAGACGATCACAGTTAGTTTCGGAGCCCGAGGGGTCAGATGGCGAGAAGGGGGCAGGCTGTGTGCGGGGGACGTGATGGCGAGCCCCAGGCGGGGCAATGGCTGGAGCTGGGCGAGGCGGGAACCCACGCACACGGAAGGCCTCTCGGTGGAGGAGCTCAGGGAGCCGTGGAGCATCTGTGGGGCCTGGAGGGGCTGGGGATGGTCGGTCTTGAGCAAGTGTCCCCCCCCACCTGGGGGGCTATGTGCTGCTCCCTGAGCACTCGCGGCCTGTCCCTACACACATGGCCTGTCCCTGGATGGTCCACACAGCCGGTCCGTGCATGGTCCACACACACGAGCACCCCTGGAGTCTACACCGACAGTCCCGCATCGGGCCGGTTACATGGGCCCACACCAGGGCCACGAAGAATGGTTACCAGCTCCGCCCTGGGGAGAGAATGGAAGATGGTGCCAATGTCCATGAGCCCGTGAGACATGGGATGTTGTCCCCCCGGGTGTATGACTGCCCTGGACCGGATGGCCTTCTGATGCAGAGGAGGAGGGGAGGGGACACAGGCGGGCAGGTGGGCAGCCGGCAGCCCCAGCTCTGGGCCCACCCACAGAAGAGGAGACCAGGGAGGGTGGCCTGGGTCTGCTCCCCCCTGGCCTGTGGCCCAGAGAGCCTGGGGGGGGGGGGGGGGCAGGGCCTGAAATGGAAGACAGCACCAGCCCGGGTGCTCCAGGCAAGGACAAGGGCAGGAGCCAAGAGCTGCTCAGAAGGGCTTCCATGAGACTTAAAGGGAAGAGGTGGGGACCTCATTTGCCCACGTGTCCAGGCCCCCAAAGACCCCGCCATCAGGAGCCACGAGACGAAGCCCTAGTACAGACATGGATTTGTGGCAGGTGCCGCTGTGGCCGTGCCCTGGGCAGCGGGCATTGACACAGAGGCCTGCGGAGGAGACAGAGGCCTCTGCTGCGTTTTTGGCAGGGACCCAGTGTGCCGAGAGCCCGTGGGTGGCCTCCTGGGTCATCTAGAAACAACGATGCAGGGACACTTCCGGAGGGGATGGGACTCCTTCTCAGGTAAGAGACGGCCTGGGTGGGTGCACAGGGACCGGTCCTGGGAGTTGAACCTAAACACCGGGTGTCCCCACATTGTAGGTTCCGGCTGATGGACTCCCACAGTCTTCGTTCCAGACTGTTGTGATACTCGACGGGGTATCTGTCATCGGGGATTTCTGTTCCTCCCAGGAAGATGTTTGCAGGGTCTTCATGGTCCCCATGTGCAGGTCACGGCCAGGACCTCCCTTCAGCAGATGCACGGGCGGCCACTAAGTGTTGTTAGATAATTAAGCAGCCTTCCGTGAGACGCGCTCCCCAGATTCATGATCCTCAAATACCACCAACTTGGGCACCTGCCACGGACTGAGTATTTGTGTCCCCCTCCCCCAAATTCACATGCGAAAGCTTTAACCCCAACGTGACGCTGTTAGAAGGTGGGGCCTTTGGGAGGTGATCGGCTGTGAGGGTGGAGCCCTCCGGAAGGGGCTTGGTGCCCTTGGAAGAAGACACAGGATAGAGGCGAGTTCTCTCTGCCTCGTGTGATGACCCTGCGAGAAGGCGGCAGTCTGCAGACCAGGAAGAGGGGCCTCCCCAGGAACCAGATCTTCCAGCACCTTCATCTGGCACTTAGCTGCCTTCGGACCCATGAGGAGTTGATGTCTGTTGTTTAAGTCCCTCACCCAGCCACGCTGGCCACGACAGCGCCCCAGTGGCCCGAGGCCACGTTGGTGTGCCTTCCTCAGTGCTACAGGTGTCGTCTCTGACGGTGTGATAGCCACGTTGCCCACGCTCCCGGCACCGCATCCGTCGCTCCTTGGTGTCACAGTCACGAAGTCAGGAAGAGCTGGGGACCGTCTCAGTGGTGGCGGGAGGAAGAGCCGCCGGGGAAGAAAGGCCACGTCCTCAAGTAGGCCACCCCTGCACCCCTCTCATCATAACTAGTGCTAAATTCAGTGTATTGAAAGTTGATATGTCATCCCGGCTTTGAAAAAGCAGCATAAAAAACACACGAAGAAACCAACCCCAGAAGACTTGTCGGAAGACGCACAGGACGTGGCATCTCAGAGATGTCGTGGCTCAGGACAAATGCTGGGCACCCACACAGCTGTGTGCGGCAAGGACAGCCTGGTTCAGGGGTGGCCGCCCCCCACCCCCACGATCCTCGGCGCCTGGGGACCCACACGCCTGCGGCCCCATGGGCGGACGTCTCTTCTCTTGGAATTGTTTGCCTGGTGAGTGACCAAGAGCGGTGACCGGGGTCCGTGCTCACACTTCGAGACGTGCTACTAAGCCTGATCGAGCGGATCCACAATAAACACGCACTGGATGGAAACCACCGTCTCCAGCTTCACAAGAGCCACCGTGAGGCCTGGGGTGGGACGACCGTGTGTCCTGGGAGACCGGCCCCGGTGGAGGGGAGTTTGTCCTTCTGTAAAGGGAGAGCAGCACAGGATAAACACGCCGAGGCACACGCTCTGCCATGCTGGACACCACACTGTCTTCTGATGAGCTTGCCGGAGACGTAACCTCCTTTACACAACAAAGGGTGCTTGGTGGTGCTCGTGGGCGGGAAGTCCAGGGGCATGGGCTTCAGGAACAGTGGCTACAGGGGCTCTAACCTGAACCAGGACGCAAAAGGCACGGGCTCTTTCTCATCGTCCCCAGCTCCGCCTTCTTCCGCGAGGATTCCTTCCCAGGTGGGATCTCCTCGGAATCCCCTCCCTAGGTGGGATCAACGTTGGAGAACACAGTGTTCCTGGATCTCCTCGCTTATGTTCCCACCCCCTACAGCGGTTCCGAGGAAAGGGAACTGCTCTCTCCTGGAACACGCAGAGGAGCTGGGGTGGGCCTGGGTCCGGTCAGGTGCACGTCCCTGAACAAGTCGCTCTGTCCAGGGAAAGGAAATGGCCAGGCTGGATCACGGGGAGAGTCCCCCCCCCAAGGAGCCACGTGGTCAGTAGTAGTAGCTGGGGGAGCAGTTGTGGCCAGCTGGGCGATGGACCCCCCAGAGATCCCATGTCCTAATCCCCGGAGCCCACGGATTTGTCTCTTCACGTGGCAAAGGGGACTTTTCAGACGTGATGACGTTAAGGGCCTTGACACGGACATTACCCTGGATTGGCTGGGTGAGTCCAGTGTCATCCTGGGGTCCTATCCCGGGTGGCTGGGAGGGTCAGAGTGAGAGACAAAGAGCTCAGGACAGAGAGAGGCCCCAGAGGACAGAAGATGGCATGTGAAAAGGAAGAGGGGCCACAGGTCGAGGGGTGCAGGGGTCTCCAGAGCCTGGGAAGAAAGGCAAAGGATGCGGTCTCCACTCAGCGCCCCCAGAAAGAACCAGTCCTGCCTACCTGGTGACGTGGGACAGAAGCCACAGGGAAACCAAGGCAATAATAACGGGACGGCACCGCTGGCCAGCAACCTGGAGAAGAGCCGCCCGCACTCAGTCCCTCCTCCCGAAATCCAACGGGGGAGGTCCTGTCCTGACCATCTCCAGTTTGCAGATGGGGAAACTGAGGCACAGAGAGAGGAAGTGGTGTGCCCAAGGCCAGACCTCCGGCGTGCTGAGGCCCAGCCTCCACCGCCCGGGGGGACGGGATGAGAGCCCACAGGGTTCAGGTTTCTCAGCGGAAGGAGTGGCACCCCCCACCCCCGACCGAACACACGTGTCTCTGCAGAGCAGCCCGGCCAGGGCCACATGCGCACGGCCGGCCGGCTGGGGCCTATGGGTCGGGAACAGAGGCCACAGGAGGCGAGGCGCATCCCAGGAGCGAGCATGCTGTTGAGAGTCACGGCGCCCACGAGCCCCGTGGGAGAAGGGTCCCCCCGCTGCACTGTGATGTGTACAACCTTCACAACCGCTTGCGAGAGGACACAAAGGAGCCACGGGAGCACGCAGCCGTCTGTCTGGGACGCCCAGCGTCTGGACAGAAGGGGCGCCGTGCCGGGCGCTGGCTCCTGCCCCAGAGGAACCGCTCTTGAGACACTCGGGACTGCCTTTCGTGAGTCGCTGTCCCTGGAAGTGTCGTGCGAGAGCTTCCTGTTCATGTTCCGCCAGTCTCGCCCTCCATAAACGCGGGGTTTCGCCAAATGTGAGCGTGCACCGCGGGGACACATAAGGAAGAAACGGACAGCTGTAGAGTGTGCCTCCATAACCTCTCTGTCTCCCGTCTGGCGAGACCGCAACTACGAGGGCGCGGCTGGAGCCGCTGTGTCCGCCTTCTGACGTCCTGGAATCCAGGCCCAGGTTGTGCCGCCCGCGGAGCCAGGAAGGCACGGACGGGTCCCCGCCGCGTGCCATCCGCCGAACTTGGACACCGTGCCCCGGGTTCCCCGGGGACCAGGAGCCTCGTTCCTGCGGACTCTGTGCCTCCCTCAGCAGACACCCCTCGCCCTTGGGACACACTTGCCGAACAAGAGAGGAAACATCGTGACACGGGACAGCTGCTTGTCACCTAGCCTCTGGGCTGCTGGTGAAGAGTTTAGATCGCAAAGCGCACCTTCCTGATTGTGACGACGATCTTCACAGCGCACAGGTCCGCACGGGGTGTATGTCTCACGGGGGAGCAGCCTGCCGAGCCGTGGTGCCCGTGGCTTCTCGGCACGAAGTGCCCCCCCCCCCCCGCCCCGGACTCCCGAAGTGACCTCACACGACCCTCGCCAGGATTTCTAAAATGAAGGGCAAGGCGGAGAGAGCTTTATAGCCATCTTGACAGAACTGACCCGATGTTTGATCTCCGCGTAAACACTGAGCACGAGTTACATAGGCTTCCAGCAAACCTGGCGGAAGGTTCTCTTAAGACTCGTGATCAGAGATGTCAGTGTGGCCCACAGCGGGTTCCCACGGGTCCAGAGCCTACCCCTGGGACGGTGAGGGACACAGTGCAGCCACGGAGCCACGGTGGACACGGGTGCCACGCCTCAGACGTGCAAGGACCCGGTCTGCTCTGGGCCGGGCAGGACCACCGCCCTCATCGGTGACCACTGCAAACCGTCCCTCCGGCCGTTTGCAGACACAGACCTCCGGGTTGTGCTTTGATTACTCTAACGAATGCTCCAATTTGCAGAAAATCATAACTCAAACCCATGTGGACGTTGGCCCATTCCTCACAAGGAAAATTAATGGCAAACAGGCCTGGTGACCCGGCTCATGCACGATTGAGGAATGATTTCATGGAGAAGCATGGCCCGGCTTTGCGTTCGCAGCACAGGAAGGGAATTTATTTGCAAATTCTGCCTTAAATGCTCTTTAAAATAATGTCAAGCGGCCTGGTGCTCATTCAAAATGAATTTACTCCGACTAGAAAACTGCCGGGGGCTGAGACTGCACACGCACACACACACACACACACACATACACGCACACACACACACACGCACACACACACATACACACACACATGCACGCACACACACATGCACACACACACACACATACATGCTCGTAGGCAAAGAGACATTCACGCACTCATGGCCAATATATGGACAGGATTTGGTGGTGGTGGTGTGTGTATGTGTGTGTGTGTGGGGGGGGGCGCATCTTTTGCAAAGAGCACAAAAAAACAAGATTCTAAAAGTAAGATCCATGAGAAAATCGCCTTGAGTTCTGCAAGAAAAGTCGCCAACTTTGGGAAGAGCCAGCCCTATCTGGAGCTTTGCTGTGATGGTAGTTGGACGTGAAGCTGAGTCAGAAGGGGCCAGGTGCGGGCAAGCCGGTGGATCGGTGAGGAAACCTACCCGTTTCCCCTGGTTATTGACGTGACCTCCCTAAACAAAAGTGCAGAATTGTCACATTACTTGGCTCTCCACCCAGATCTGCTGCAGTGGGTCCCGGACCGGGGAGCAGGGCCGCCGGGGCCCTGGGGGCTGGGGGGGGGGGGGGGCTGTGGGCCGCGAAGAGAGGGGCGGGCTCCCGGGGCACTGAGGAGGAGCGCGGCTCGGGCCCGTCCGCCTGTTCCGGAAGGCGTCTGCCTGTGGTGAGCGAGCACAGTGCTGCAGGCCAACAGACTTGTTAGCCGTTTTCCTTTCCTGAATGAAAAAATTGAATTATACACTCGGCCTAGTTACCGAACCTGTAAAGTTTATTAAAGTTTATCGACCGTGTGTACACACGTCGGGATTTAGCCTCCAATGCCTCTCTCAAGCTGGAACATTGAATTAAGAGGCGGCGCCTTGCCGCGGCACGGTGGACTCCAGCCGGGCTACAGGTAGCAGACGTCTCCCGCAATTAGACAGAATCATCACTCACAGTCAATAATTGTGCTAAAGGCTGCTTTCAAATCTGTGAGGGATTCGCATTTAATGTACTGATGCAGCTTGTCTGAGCCAAATTCGCTGTGTACTAAAACCAAAGCAATTCAGTTCTTGCCTACGGCCCCTCTGGCAGTTCATCCAGCGTGAGCTCGGGGAGGATTGCAAAGGTACAATTTAATCTGAGACATCTGTGCACAGACAGGACCTTCTCCTTCACCGAGAGAGACGGGCGATGGCTAAGCTCTAGTTTTACGTGAAGAACCAGGCCTTATCTCGCCCCTGAAAACGAAAGCATTTAAGATAGAGTAAAAAGCCAAATCAAAAAAAAATTTTTTTCCTTGGGTTTATGAAATGCACACTGCAGCTACTAACAGCTTTCCTGCTCCGACCGGCAGAAAACACTTGAGCCGTGATCCCGGGATTAACCATTTAAGGATATTACGCTTATCACTGGCTGCAGCTGACAGAGATCTTTATTAAATATGAAAGGGAAATGGCTCACTCTTTGTGAGTTTGCAGAAATATTGAAATGCCTTTATGCACGTCTCCTGCCTTGCGGTGGTCCCGGAGGACGGCTGTTTATCGCCCGTCTCACGCCTCTTCCAGTGGGCGAGCCCTTCCCAGCGTCTCAAGGCAAGACGCTCCTCTGTTCGTCTCGCAACGGTGTCCGCGGTATTTTGAGGCCGTCCAAGAAGCCGCATGTGGATCGGCTCACCTGCCAGCCGTTAAAATGACAAGCGGGTTGGTCACCGCGGTCTGTGACTAAACTCGCGGTTACTTTAAGAGGCCCTATTGTTGAAGTCCGACTCCCTATAGTGCATACAGCGCGGTCCGTTTTCTTTTGTTTTGGTTTTCAGGAGGGATGTGGTCACGCAGATACTTATCACATGCACCCACCACGGCAGAATTGGGGTGGCTTTGGAATTTCGTCCACTGTTTTTATAAAAGGGAATGTGGGCGGATTTTGCAGACACATCTAGGTTATCCTCGAACTGAGAAGTCTGTGGGACGAAAGCAAACAGCACGGCGGCTCCGGAGACAAGCGCCCCGCCCGACATGGCCCTGGCGAGGGCATCTAGCTGGAGGAGCTCTGGGCAGGGTCCGGAGGCGACGCCAAGGAAGGATAGGGAAGGCCAGGTGCTGAGGCTCTCGGTTTCCGGAGTCCAGTCTTCGAAAGATGTGTCTGTTTTCTGGTCCACGGGCTGGGCCCCGCGGATGATTCACATTGGGCGTATTTGTGCTTCGGGGATGAACCAGAGACGAGTCCCCTGGTGGCATGGTGGGAGCCACCTTCCGTGCGGGAAGCTGGCGAAGGCAGGGTGTGGTGTCCTGCAGGCCCTGGGGAAGCAGGGGGCAGAGGGGCGCCTGGGCGTTCCAGCACGAAGGGAGGTGTGGTGATGGGTCCAGCCTCTGCGGGCACAACCCCACCATCTCCCGCGGTAGAAATTACACCGATGACCCCATCCTGACGTGCCACAGCGGCTCTCAAGCCTCACCTCACCGGGTTTTCCTGACCACCCTGTAAGGAGTGGTCATCGTTACCCCCAGTCCGCAGCCCGGCAAACTGGGGCTTAGACAGGTAGGGTGACATCGTCCAGGGGATAATAGGGGGCGGGACTAAATTTGCAGCGGGGACCTCGATGCACAGTGGGGTGGGAGGGAACAGAGTGGCTTCGGGGGGCACTGGGTCCTTTCACAAATGATCCGGGTGAAAATACCGAAACAGGGCAACAGTGACCCTCAGCCTCATGGCCAATGTCCAGTCCCTGGTGCAGTGAGATGCAAGTTAACATGCGGAAATACATCCACCCCGGGCAGCACGGGCCCACTACCCCCGGGACTCTGCCCACACAACACACAAAACATGTGACACCCAACACACCACACCCAGACACAGACACAGCCATGCCCACGCACACCACGCACACACACGTGCACATAAATACACGTGCACACGGCACATCAAGCATTGTTCACACGGGGACATACATATGCGTGCATACACCACGCATAGAGACGTGTGCATACACACACCACACACTGCTTGCACACGCACACACACGTACACCGCCCAGAGACGTGCATGCACACACATGCCACAGATATTCACACACATGCACGCACACACACATGCGCACAGAGACATGCATGCACACACACACAGCACACCCTGTGTGCACGTACACCGTTCACGGTCTCATGGCCCCTCCAGCCCGCAGCCCACCTCTTTCCACAAATCCTGGTTCTGGTCCCCGAGAAGGAGCTGCTTTGTGCTCGTTTCCTCCAGGGCACGAGGAGCCTCGCTGTCCCTTCCCACTGCTCCCCCATACCCCCCTGCTCCCGCGTCCCTGCCTGTGCCACATGGGAGTCCAGGGGAAGCCCGAGGCAGACAGTCCTTCGTCTGAGCTCACCCATGCTCCCGGCTCGTGTCCCGATGGACCTGCCGTTCTCCCGGGATCGCCACGCCTCGCGAGAATCACGAGCGCGCACGGCGGGTCTGAAGTTCGCAGGAAATGTGGTTTACCCTTAGCAAATGACGGCCCCGTCACATACGGCTTTTCTGGCCTACTAATTTTTATTGCAGGGCTCATTTTGGTCTTTAGTTCCTCATTTTGAGACCCTGTGACAGCGATTGCAAGGTGGTGCATGGACAGGATCACTGCAACTTCATTATTAACTTCATTTCTCTTAATATGGGCTTATTAATAGAGCAATCACGTACAATCCTCAGACGATTTACTGAGCGGTTAACGACCAGCTGGGGAAGCTCCCTCCTCCAGAGTAAAGCTAGTGGGCCTGAACATTTTTCCCGGTCCGAGATCTGAGACAGTCCGTGCAGCTGAACGTTGTGCACAAAAGGTACACGGCATGAGCCACAACTGGGTCTCTCTCCTCATACTTCCCACATCTGCGACCTATGAAATCACGTGCAGTAAAACAAGATAGAAGCAGATTAATGGTGAATCCCGAAAACATGTTATTATGTCTGCTTCCCATGATCATCCCTGTAAGCCCTGAAATCAGCCCTACAAGAGATAATGTTTTTTCTAAGCATGTGAAAGAGAAACGCGGGGTCAAAAGTATATGCACATATACGTGCACGTACTCACGCAGATGTGTGTAGATATGTACAAGCCCCGTCATTTATTATGTGCTCGGCCTCGGTGGAGACCCAAAGATGTGGGCAGATCCATGTGTTCAGGCAGGTGACAGCGGCTCACGCGTCTGGGCGGAAAGCGTTCAGAGGTCAGTGTTGACGTCAACGAAAGCTACCTGCAAATGGATATTTAAAAAGAAAAAAAAGAAAAGAAAAAAAAAGAAAAACCCTTGGTGCAGAGAAACAGCCCCGCCCACATGCCCCGCCCACTCATTTGAGTCTTGCAAAGATGCCTCTGATGGGACAGAACCAAGATGGCACTCAGGACACCAGATAGCATGTTTTAAATCTCATAAGACCTACGAGCCGGGCAGCATTTCCTGCCGGGTGCTCAGCCTCTAGGAGGAAATCTAGCTTCCTTGTGCCCCTTGTGAGGTGGCCAGGGGATGTTTCTCCTCACGAAGATAAAGCTTGGGCCGGTGACACCTGGCTGTGGTCTAACCCGTTGTTAGATGCTCTGTCTCCAGGAGTGTTCTGTGCCAGGGCAAGAATTCCGGATTCCGCCCACCAGGCTGAAGGCCGGCCTGCCACCCAGACCAGGGCCACTCCGCTGCCTCGTCCAGATGCCTCGGAAAGGCTCAGGGGTCCCGGTCCCCGGGCAGCCGCCTCATCTCGGGGACTCCTGCAAGGTTGCACGGACTAGTAAGGGAAGGAGCTCCGGGTACTCGTTCTGGATGTAAGAATCAGCCAGGAGAAGTCAGCTCCTGCTTCCTCATCAGGGAAAGATGCAACACCAAACTCCTCAAAAATGAGTTCCTTTCCTCCATTGCTGTCCCAAAAGACTGAAGTTCAGGTTCAGAAGACGGTGCTGCAGAAACCCAGCCCTCTCGTGGCACAGCTGAAGACAAAGCAGTCCACTGCCTTGAACTTCTGGCTCTGTCACCCAGGCAGAGCATATGGAACCAGAATCGAAAACAAACATACCAGGGTCTGGTTCCCAGTTTTCAACAATAGCCTGCTTCTTACACGGCTCTTGTCTTCACAGAAGACTTGTTAGGCCCATCATCTACTCTGGAGACAAGAAGCAGCGAGCACTTGGAGGCCGGCTGTGCCTCGGTGGTACCCCTTCAAGCCCTGGCCTATGTCTCCCCTCGGCCAGAGAGCAGGCCAGCCTGTAGCCCTCAAAATGTGTGACGTTCTCTGCTGGCAAGTACTTCCTACTCAGGAAGAACAAGAAAGAAACCTCCATTCCACCCCCCCGCCCCCAAAAGAAAAGATTTCCACTCGTCCGCTCTCATGATCTGGGAGTTCCAAAGTAACACATGTCGGACAGGTATGTGTGATGAACTGGGTAGAATAAATGCATTAATTCATAGACAGGTGGACGGATGCAATCAATGCTGTTGGGCCCCCCGCGACACTCTCTCCAACTTGGGAAAATTCGAGCGATGCAATGGAAAACGCGGTGCGCGTGCAGCCTGGGTGACGATGGTCTGCGTAAGGGCAGGATGAGCTAATGTGTGATTCCTCGGGGGCTCCAGGAGGTTAAACAGGCGTTTGACGGGTGTTTCCCACGGTGACGTGGGGTTCCTGCTGACCGGCCTGCAGGGGTCGGTTTTATCAAAACAGCAAATATCACGTGAGCTTTATCTCCCTGCTTCTTGACTCGACTCTATCTGGGCGATTAATTTCTTTATTAAACGTTTTCTTCACTTTTCAAATGGGAGCCCTCCTGTGGCGAGAATGTTCCCTGGAAGATGGCAGGTGTGTGGACCACACACTCGGCCTGCTAGCTGCTTCGGGCAGGAGACGTTGAAATTTCTTTGGATTTCTTCGAGTAAATTCCTTGAGAGATTCTTTTCTCTTCCCTCAGCATCACGAGATAATTACTATTTGGCGATCGTGTCTAATTGCACTTAAATTTGCTGACATTCTAGAAGTATCTCCCATACAGTGGAGGAGAGGCAACACACTCCTGTCCAGGGATCTGGACGTGGCCATGATGTGGGGCACCCTGTCTAGCTTCCTATGAAGGGAAATTGTACTTTACTTTTACAGAATAAACTATTACCCTCCGTGGGGTAAATTTCAGCTTCAGGGGTCAAAGTTACCTGCCTCGCTGGAAAGTGGGTGAAAATAAAACTCATTTGAAATCTGCCTTATTTTGAAAGGCACCCTTGTGGCACCACACACACACACATACGTAATAAGTATTCTTTATTTTTTCTTTCTTTTCCTTTTTTTTTTTTTTTTGCTTCAGGACGGTTGTGTTATTGAAAACAGTCATGTCAACAGTAAAATACCACTGCTATTTTTTTTTTTTTACTGGAAAAAATGCATGTGTTAAATGCTGTCCTAATACTTCTCGTCTCATTTTTATGGTTGGTTACTCAACTTGTTTTTGCGGATAAAAGATGATAGCACGCGGGCAAGGATGTCATACAGAATGTGACTGCTGACTTTGAGGGTTAAGGGAATTTCTCCACAATAGATAGACGGCATCTCTGGCCTGGTTAACACAAGATGCTTTGGACAGCAGGGGTTTGAACCGGTTGATGGAAAAAGGAAAGGAGACAGTGAAGGAGGCACGGACATGGCAAAATCGGGCTCATAGCCTAGGAAGCCCCTAAAGACAGGCTCACTGACACTCACGAAGGAAAGCGTTTTAATTCAGTAAAAGCGTGTGAATATTTTATTTAAGTTCCTCAGCTGCTATAAGACACGGGAAAGAGCCATCCAAATGAATTCTGTACGAATGGTGACACCCATTCATATTTATGAAGTGATTAAGTGCAGCTTTTGCAACCCAGGAAAGAAAATGAGTAGCCGGAGGAATAGCGGGTCAGAGGAGAAAAGGTCTTCGCTCAGCGGCCCGGTGGACAGGCGGCCGCAGTCACACTGCGGGGTCAGAAATACCGGCGTGCAGATGTCCAGCCTTATCCCGGGCTGTGCCACCGGCTGCACTGGGTTGCACGGCTCATTTCCACCATGCCCGTACCGGCACCCGTGCCACTGCCCAGCCTGAGAGCCGGGAGCACCGACCTTTGGGTTAACGATAATTGGAGCCTCCTCTAATTAGGGAAAGTATCAGCTGACTCTAATAGGCAGCAAGATCATTATCATTAGGTCAGCGCTAACTAATTGATGTTTGTGTGGAAGAGAATTTGGGATTACAATACATTCAGTTTAGCAAAACAAACTAGGCTGACCTGGGAAACCAAATTGCATCATTTGGGGCGTCGCTACATGTAAATATCAAGGCTTGTCTACAGGGCTTTTGTGGTTTAAGAACCAGCTCTATAATGAGAGCTGGGATTTTGTAAATTCAACCTCTTGCATCTGTCATTAGGTAATACTAGATGTGGAACCAGATCTGAGATACTGTACCAGCCCATCCTACGTAAAATGTGAGTTTTCGGAAAGCTCTCCGGGACGATCAGGCAATTAAGCTCGTGTTTTGTTGTGTTTCTTCGGCACATTTTTTTTCATGGCAGGTAGCTATGTAATCACTCTTTCACATCTGAAGTTGTCAGATCAAAATTACTAACCAGGCTTTCTCACTGTAGGTCAAATTTCCAGCTTGCCATTTACCAGAGTTTGGATGTCAGTTGAGTCTTTTTTATTGACATTTGATGTGGAAAACTGTAGATTTGTGAAGAGGAAACAAAAGAAAAAAGTAACCTACACCAGGACCCAAAGGGAAGAGAGCTGTGGCAAATGGGGACATTTATTGCTTTGGTAGTGACAACCATTGGGGCAGTTACAAAAGGAAAGGACTGATATTTAGTTGCATAATTTTAAGAGGACAGTTTTCCTTAGGTAGTCAGCATGCAGTGTTGGCTTTCTTGCTCTGCTATCGATATACAGTTCATTCCACCCCCAAGACGCTTACGTCCCAGTAAGTATTTACTGGGAACATATTGTGGAAGGGTACGCAGAAACACAAGGTGAAGCGGGAGAGACAGACACTGAAGGGCCCTCACAGAACCTGAGCCTCAAGATGATAGATACTACACTAATCACACGAATGGGAATGGTACCATGGATATTAGGGTCCAGGAAATTCTGGATCCAGTGGGCCACAAGGAATGAGAGCATCTATGCTCATGGAGAAGGTAGGGGGAGGTCTCCCTGAAGAGGGGATATCTGAACTAAGATCTCAAGTGGTAGGGAGACAGAGAAAGAGCGTGAACGGTCAACGTGAAGTGAGGCGGGTGCTCTGGGCTGAGTCTCAATTCACACGCCCATCGCCCGTCTCTCCCCCATGCTTCGAGATTTAAAAATCCTGCTTTTCCTTGACCCCTCCACCAGAAGCTCAGAAGTTAGCGTGTACAAAACATATCACTCAAGTTCTGTTTCCACAGGAGAGCCCCTACCAGCCCACTGATGGCTAAAGCAGTGACACGTCCCTCTTTCGGTCTTGTCCCCAGTCCCACCCATCAGCAAGCTCCTAGGTTCTTCCTCCAGTGATGTCACACGCCATCTTTGCTTCTCTGTGCTTCTTGCTGCCCACAACCTGTCACCCCTCGCCTGGGCAGCTACATTTACGTCCTCATTGGTCTCCATCGTGCCACCCCAGAGCAGCCAGAGTCCTCTTTTCAAAACGTCCATCAGCTCGGGTGGTGTCCCTGATTATGTCTCATAGGCCACAACACACTCAGGAGAATGGCCCAAATCCAGAATACTGATGGCACCAGATGCTGGAGAGGATGTGGATCAACAGGATCGCTCATTCGTCGCGGGTGGAAATGCGACCACTCTGAAGACAGCTCGTTCCGTAAGAACGGAACTAAGTATACTCTTACCGTACAATCTAGCAATCATGTTCTCATTATTTACCCAAATGAGCTGAAAATTTAGGACCACGCTAAAACCTCTACGTCAATGTTGAGAGCGCCTTCACCTCTGAAGGTTGAGATGCCCTGTGGTAGGTGAACGGACGAACTATGGCGGCCCACACAATGGAGTGATGTTCATGGTGGAAGACAGAGAGGGCCTCTGATGCTACAAAAAGCCGTGGAGAAAATCTAAACGAAAATCCCCGAGTGAAGCCAGTATGAAAAGGCCCCACACTGTATGATTCCAACTCTATGACGTTCTGGAAAAGACCAAACAGTAAAATGAGCAGTGGTTTCAGGGGTTAGGGGCAGGGGAGGAGGAACAGGTAGAGCACAGAGGACTCCCAGGGCAGGGAAGCCACTCGGTGTGACACTATAAAGACTGAGACATGTCATATTTGTCCCGAATGTTCAACACAGAATGAACCCCAGGGTAAGCTGCAGACTTTGGTTAACAGTCACGTATGAATATTGGTTCACCAGCTGTAATAAGTGCACTCGCTGAGATGTTAATAGTAGGGATAAGTCTTGAGTGTGTGCATGTCTGTGTGTGTGATATGTGTGTGTGTGTGCCTCTGCGTACATGTGTGTGCACAGGCGTGTGTTTACATGTGTCTGTGTGTGCCTCTGTGTACATGTGTGTGCACAGGCGTGTGTTTACATGTGTCTGTGTGTGCGTGTGCCTGTGTACATGTGTGTGCACAGGTGTGTGTTTACATGTGTCTCTGTGTGCGTGCGTGCATGTATGTGTCTGTGTGTGCATGTGCATGCATGTATGCACGTGTGTGCCTGTATGTGCGTGGGTGTGGGTACATGTGCGTGCACGTGAGGGGTGAGGGAGTGTGGGAGAGCTGTGTGTACTCGGCACTCCCTCTTTCGACAACCTGAAACTGCTCTAGAAAACAGTCCATTGAAGGGAAAATGCCCCAGAGGCTTTCCGTCGAGCCCAGGGTGAAATGCTAAGCCCTCACCATGATCACCAGTCATTACGGTGACCCCCTGAAGCCCAGGGCCCCGGTCCCAGCTGCAGTGACTGACTTACTCCTCACCGGAGGCCTCCACCAGGCCCGCCCTCTCCCAGCTCCTCGAATGGTGGACTCCACTGTGGACTCAGCGTTTATGTGCTACGACCTGACCCCAGCGTGGCGGCATGCGGAGATGGGGGTCTTTGGAAGGGACTAGCTGATGAGCGTGGAAGCCTCAGCAAGGGGGACAGGAGACAGTTGCTTTTCTCTCTAACTCTCCGCTACCGGAAGAGACCTCGGCAGAACCGGGCCCTGCCGGCGGGCCGATCGGGGAGGTCCAGCCTCCAGACTGTGACAAATAGGGTCTATTGTTTACGCCGTCTGTCTGGGCTGTTTTGTTAAAGCAGCCGAACGGGCTAAGACTGACTCTTCCTAACTCGTCAGGCCTCCGCTCCGGCGTCTTCTCCCGGAGGCCTCCCTGCCCCAACTCCAGTGCCTGGTCACCAACCTCGGCATGTGCTGCACGGCCGGCCCGTGTGTGGTGACCCGAGACTCGTCCGCCGCGGGACTCCCACTCCCACGCAGGAGAGCTCTGTGGAGGACGGGCTGGCCCCTCTCCGGGACAGAAAGGGGGCGAGGGTGGCCCTGCGGGGAGGTGGACGGTGGTGGGAACTTCCAATGACTCTGCTCCATGGAAACAGGCCGTGAGCCCGGGGATGGTGGGGGGGGGGGTGACACCGTGACCCAAAGTCATCCGCCGCAGCAGAGACGGACGGGACCTCTACTTTCTAGCTGAGAATGGGAAAACGAATTTAGCAAGGGCTGATGGAAGTTCATATCCAATATTTAAGTCTGAAAGAATGGACAATTCCTTTGACAAAACAAGCCGAATTGTATTAATTTGGGACACGACAAAACACGGCTTTCAGACGAAGTACAAACACCAGCTCGTTAGGTGCTCCCTTCACTCAGGAAAAACTGCGGTCATGCGGTCAGGTACCAGGGCCACCAGGACTGACGGAGCGTCCCCTGCCCTCGCGGAGTCTCTGGTCTAGGAGGAGCAGACGGCAAGCACGGAGGAAGGCGCTCCGGCTGGTTTGCTCGCCCACGAGGTGGCCTGTTGAACTTCCGCAGTCCCGCTGGCGGGCGCTGACTGTGGGCCCATGCGTGGCAGGAGCAGAACCTGTCCGCGGTGCCTGCCTGCTCCGGCTGGCTGCTGTCCCCTCCCTGGGGCTGCGGCCATGGCTCGTGCCCGGGCCACGGTTTCAGCTCTGGCTGAGCAGAAGCACATCCCAGGCCGGTGGCGGGAGGTGGGCTCTGAGCCCATCTCCTCACCGTGCTGGTGGCCGTGCTCACAAAGCCCCCCACGCCGCTCTCCTGGGCGTGCTGCACCCAGTGCGGGCACCGTGGTGGTTCCTGTTCACAGTGGCGGCCCAACCCCGGACACAGCGAGGGCGGCCGCGCCGTTACTTTAATCCGAGGAGCTGCACCCCACCTCTCTCCACCTTCCCTGTGCCTTCTGGAGCCGTCACTACTCAGGTGACACTGGGCCAGCAGCCAGGTGGGCATTGCAGTCCAGCTCTTCTGGGGAAGCAGCTAATAGTGCTCAGGTCATGCCTCCATATCCCAGGAGTGACAGGCTAAGACAGCTGGGGATGAAAATGGTTGTGGAGGCTCCCTGTGAGCACACAGCCCCCACTGCTCGCTGGGGACACCCGGGGCATGTTGGTGCTCAAGGAACCCCTGGGGTCCGGCTGACATCGGTGTGAGGAAGTGCTGAGGGAGGTCCTCACGGGGCTGTGACTCACGGGGAGAGATGCCTTGGATGATGCCACTAGAGCTGGAGACGGCCCCCAGACGTGGGGGTAGAAGGCGGTCCCGTCTTCCCGAGGAGGAAGTCGCAGGCGACAGTCCTCAGAGCTCACTGAACACCAGGATCTGAGCGAGGTTCGACGGGTCCTCCAGGCTCTTGACCATTTAGAGTTTAATTATTACCGTGTTGAAGGAAAACACAAAATGCCGTAGGGCCAGCAGCTCCGTGCGGAGGGGGACATGACTGCTCCCGTCCAGGTGCCATGGCGTTAATCCTCCAGAGTAGCCCGGTCACTCACGCGCCTCGCGGAGCCCAGAGCGACAGATGGAGAGAGAACAGGGCACAGAGACTGGAGACAGAGACGAGCGTCTGGAGACAGGAGCCCCGTTACCGGAGAGCCCGCGGGGGCTGGGGAGACGCTGCCTCCAGGTATCACCTTCAACGTAGAGCTGCCTTGCGCGTAGAGGGTAGGGAAGGAGGGGCGCTGGGAGGAGAGGGATGTTGGCAGAGACGCAGGGAGGAGGGGAGGGGCAGGGAGGGCGAGGAGGGCAGCAGGCCTCCGGACACCCTTCCCCACCTCCACCTCGCTGAGGGCAGCACCTGACCTAGGAAGCCCCCCAAATACCGCGCGTCTATTGTGTTCAGGTGACCTCAAGCTCTCGGACCCAAGCCCCCGCCACCCTCTGAGATCCTGCGAACGGGACACGCTCGTCTCGCCGCCGAAGCCACCGGCCGCCGAAGACACAGGCTTCCACCTGCGGGTGTGGGGCCCCCGGGTCTGGTTCCCAGGAGCCGCCCCGCCCGGGACGATGCGCCCTCACGTTCCGTTCAGAGCGCCTTGCGCCCGAGACCAGCCCCTGCTCTCAGCCTGTTGCTGCCTGCCCTCCAGAAGCGAAAACATTACTAAATCTGCACCACGGGCGCGGCATGAAGGGCTTTATTGTTCCCAGGCCCGCTGACAGCACCCGTATTGTCTCCCCTGCGTGGGCCAGGCAGCTAACGCGCCTGCTTGTTTAACCATTAACCAAGTGCGCAGCAGGTGAGTCACCGCTGAGGCCCGGCTCCCCAGCCTGTTCGGTGGCGAAGATCCGTGCCAGCCCCTCCCCTTCATCAAGATGGAGATCCTTTATTTCGGGCGGTAATTGCTACATGTGCTCACAAATGATTTATTGTTGTTGATGGCAGCTCACTCTCGGAAAGTTTGCCAAAGGGCGTGGATGGTCATTGATATGTACATGAAGGTGATAAACAAGGAACTGTATCAAATCGCTACCGGGGGTGATTAGCTGCCCCCTTGTTTCAGGCTGCTGGCACTGGGAGGGGCGCAGGCGCCCCTAGCGATCCGAGCATTCCTGTGCGCTGAGCACGGGCGCTCGAGGGGTTCTTAGACAAGTACGGTGATGCCAGGCGGTAATCTGGGGGCGATTAACAAAGACCCAGGCTCGGATTTCAAAGAGCAGTGCAGACACCCACGCTCTGGCACACTTCGCTGAGTCTGTGGGGCCGACGGTTTCGCATTTTCTCCTCTTAATTATGTCTCTCGTCCGAAAACTGGCTGTCGCAGGCCGAGGAAGCGCTGGCCTGTTATCTCGACAAGACGACACTTCCCTTAGCTTTGGGAACGGGCGTCCTACCCCGTCTGCCCTGACTGGACAGCTCACGTTTGGCTGGACACGGCAGGACAGGCGTTCTTGGGGCAGGTGTGCGCAGTTTGCAGGTGGTAAGGACAGAGCCTGCAGCCCCCGCACGCGCGCTCAGTGAAAACTCCAAAAAGACAATCAAGCTCCCTCGGGCAGAGTTTCCTGATGACTTTCTTTCAAAAGACCTTTCAACTCAACACCAGTCTGTGAGTGAGGAAGAAGCAGAACACCCAGTATGCTGATGTAATGACACTTAGGGTCACTCTGCTCAGTATGCTCTGGAAGCAATGATCCGTCCTGCCTGCCCTTCGGGACGACGCAAAACAGAATTGCACAGTCTGAACCTAAGAGGGCTTGTAGCACACACTCGAATTTTACATCTAGAAGTAAATGTAGCTCTTCCCTCCCAACCTACCGGTTCCACGTGTGAGGAAACTGAGGCCCACAGGTGCTCAGCGTCTCGTGTCGGGGCCACGGCCAGGGAGTAATGACAGACCCAGGGAAGCAGGGCTCAGCGCCCAGCGCCCCTCACTGCTGGCCCCACCCCGACACTGGGGATGTTCACCTGCTCTCTTTCCTACAGCACACGCTAAATCTCCATTTCCGATAAGGACGCCTCAACTTGCTTCCGAAAAATAAGTGGGAATACAAGACAATGCTCTCTACATTGTCTTGTAGAAGGATGAGTTATCTTGGTTCATTCCCAGGACTTGAAACGTCAGTCCTCGCCGAACGGGACTCTTCAGACACGAGCATGCCCGGGCCGGCTGGCTTCTGAGCCGGGCGCTGACCGGCTCCCAGGTCGCTGCTGTCTGCGCCCCCTTTTTTTATGAGCTGCACCAGGACGCAGGCACACATCCCCAGAGCTTAGGCCGTTTCCGTCTTCCTCCCGTGTGTGCCGGAGACAGGAGGGTTCTTTCTCCACATGGGCCCATGAGGAACTCGAGCCCTAGAGACTCAAGGGACTCATCGGAAGTCCATCATCACGAGAGAAGGAGGGTCGGTTCCAAGATCCATATCTCTGGACTGCCTGGAGGAGGGTCCCCACTTCTAACCAAGTATTAGTTCTGTTTTTGTAGGGTATCTGGGATTTGCGTGAATCTGGTAAGACACACAGACACAGTATGACTGCCCTGAGGAAGAAGTGTTTATGCTCACAGCTCCCTGGACACAGGAGGTAGATTGTACGATGGTGGGGGGGGGGGGAAACACAGGTGGAGGCCCCAGGGACAGTCAGGGGGCCCCAGGGAAGGTCAGGAGGCCCCAGGGATGGTCAGGAGGCAGCAAGAACAGGAGAAAACGTGGCAAGACCCTTGATTGTGGTTTTTGTGGGGAGGAAAAGAAGGTAAGCGGACTCAGGACAGGCGGGTGTGAGTGATTTCAGCGGGTCTGGAGCACAGGGGCATCCCTAGCTGTCTGGTGCCTGCCCTGAGGTGATTAGGGCCACGGGATCATGGTCTGGAATGTTCAAGCTCAAAGAAGAGGGCGCCTGGGTGCGAGCTCTGATCCCGCCAGTTAGCGTGCGGAAGGCCTTGCATAGACGAGCTGTTGGCGGCCGCTGGCCGTTAGCCAGCCCGGGGAAGGGCAGCTCCTCCAGGGTCAGCAGCGCCCAAGGTGGCGAGACATCAAATACAGAAACTAGGACATGTGGCTATTGCAGTTCCCATGATCCCAAGATGCCCTGACTCTGCCGCTGAATGTTCCCGTCTCAGACGGCGAGTGTGGGATGCCCCCTGGAGCCCGGCTCCCCCTGGAGCCATCGGCGATGCCTCCTCCCGCGACTCCCCGCCCTCGAGGCTGACGTGGCCGTGCGGGTTCTCCTCTGGACGCGCGGTGTCTCAGCCTTCCTCACAGGGACCGGTGAGTGGAGGGATCCATGCTTTGGGGGACCGCGTGTCAGGGCAGAACACGGGCCCCTGGAGCTGGAGGAGTTCGTAAGACTGCAAAGGTGCTTCAGACGCCACGACAAAGGGAGGAGACAGTGAGCAAAGGCCTGGGGCCGCAAGGCGGGGAGCAGGGAAGCTTAAGAAAGGCCCACATCTAAGTGGTGGAAAGTCGCTTCTTTCGTGCACACAATCCCACTGACCCACCGCATGCCTCCCCAGAGTCAGCGAAGGGAACCGCGGCCGGAAACAAAGAGCCCGGGTGTGCACGACCGACCGGGGCCTGGCTGCAGGAGCAGATGCCCAGCCGGCCCGGGAGTCGGGAGAGTGAGCCTCGGGGCTGGCGGGCAGCGGGCTCGTCCCGGCCCCGGAGGCAGAGACAGCCTAGCCCACCGCCCGGACAGCTGGGGACAGACACACCCCGAAGACGGGCTGGCAGTCCAGAAGTCCGAGGACCCCCTTTCCTCCCGCTCTTCTCTGTGCGAGTGGAGAAGGCCTTCCTTCCTCTGGACGTTTCTACAGACCAGCAGTCACTGACTCTGCAGACGTGCTCTCTGCTCAAGTTCTTGTCATTCCCGGACTTGCAGAGAAAGTAGGGGAGAAGCCAGCAGCCCCCACCTCCAGGGCTGGTTCCCTGCGGCCGGGGGGGGGGGGGCATGGGGGCAGATGACCTCGCACTGAGCGGCTCGCCGTTGTGAGCACCGTGTCCCTGGGCCAGGGGCCCGGGCATGGGGAGCTGGGTCCTCACGCGGGGTCTCAGCAGGCTGAAGTCCGACCGCTGCCTTCTCACCAGGGGGGGCCCAAGGAGCGAAAGCCCTGCTTCCAGGCTGCTCGGGACCTTGTGTTCCTGGGACCAGGGCCCTCCGCCCCAGAGGCCACCTCCCCCCGCCCCCACCACCCTGGCACAGTTCATCCTCCAGGCACAAAGTGGGACAGAGTCACTGCTCCCCATGAAGGACCCAGGCCCTCTCCTATGGCTCTTGTCTGGTTAGGTAAAGCCCACAGGATTCTTTCTTTCTTTCTTTCTTTCTTTCTTTCTTTCTTTCTTTCTTTCTTTCTTT